>NC_056726.1:899977793-900007231 GCF_019279795.1 Protopterus annectens | reverse complement strand
AAAGAAAATTAATAGAAAAATTCAAACTAATGCCCTATATAGGCACATTATGGAAAAAACAACACATAGATTTAAATTTAGATGTATTGATATAGTAGATTTGGGTATAAGGGGTGGTGACATAAATAATGCTTTGGAAATCAGGGAGCTACATTGGATAATAAGATTGCAAGCTGATGTGACCCCTGGCCTTAATAATGCCATCAGCATAAAACCTGTGTTAGTGAAACGACAGTATGATAATTTATGATTAATATTTAGAATTTTTGTACATATTCTCTTTTTAAATTAGTTTTATGGTCTACATGGATATTAATGTGTTTTAAATGCAGAATATAATGTCTAATATGTTTTAAAACAAAATAATTTCATGCAAATTTTATTTATGTGATTTTAGTGGCTGGTATAAACATGTGACATTAATTGGACCTCTATATAAATGTAGTTAAAATATGTTTGTATATGCTGATGAAGGGTAGAACACCCGAAAGCTTCATGTATTAAAGTTGGCGTTATTGGACATAGCTTTATATGTCAGGCATAGATCGCCTCGAAGTAGGCGGTATGCAACTGAGTAGAGCTGGAGTTTTTTTAACCGAGCAGCATATGGTATCTGTTTGAGTCCCTTGATCCTCTTGGTGAGGTACTTTTGGGGTCTTTCTAATTGCTGCAGGTGTTGGATAAGGTACATCCCAAAAGGGGCATTGTATTCTATGATGGGCCTGATGGATGAATAAAGGGGCACGATTACCTCTCTTGATCTAGATGTGAATCCTTTCATGATGAGGTGGGCTATGTAAAAGGTTTTTCTAACCACTTTGGCAATGTGGTTGTCAAAGGAGAGATTGCTATCAACTTGGGTCCCCAGATCCCTAATTACTTTCTCTGTACTTAATGGGTTACCGCCTATGTGGTAATTTGTGGGCACATTGTTTTTGCCAAAGGGTATGACTATACACCTTTTGGCATTTAGCTTTAGACCATGGCTCTGGCACCAGTTATCTGTCTCTGTGAGACCTTTTTGAAGGATGTTTGTGTCAGCTGGAGAGTTGATTATGGTGCCTAGTTTGCAGTCATCTGTGAACTTGGTGAGCCATAGTCCTCCCACGTTGGCCTGTACCTCGGAAAAGTATATACTGAACAAGAGCAGTCCCAGGACAGAACCTTGTGGGATGCCACTTGTGACCGGTTTCGAGTCTGACATGGCTCCAGCAACTCTCACTTTTGGGTTCTGTCTTTGAGCCAGTTTGCGACCCATCTTGTGACATAGGGGTTTATATTTAAGCTTGATAGCTTATCTATGATGCCCGAGTGGGGTATTGTGTCAAATGCCTTTGCTAGGTCCAGATAGGCTGTGTGGACTACCTTCCCTTCATCTATGGCTTTGGTGACTGTTTCAAAGAAGTCAACCAGGTTCAAAAGGCAGGATCTGCCCTTGACGAAGCCGAACTGGGTAGGATCTAGTGTCTGTAGGTCCCCAATGTCTTTATTTATGAGCTCCATGATGATCCTCTCCATAGCCTTGCAGACTAAGCTAGTCAGGCTTATGGGGTGATAGTTTCCAGGGTCCATGGAGGCTCCACCTTTGTGGAGTGGGACCACTGTTGCTGTACGCCATTCTGTGGGCACATATCCTGTAGTGAGGCTGAGATTGTACAGCTGTTTTATTTGAGGGATTAGTTCTTCTTGGAGTTCATGTAGGACACAACCCGGGATGCCATCTGGTCCCATGGAAGCAGTGTTTTTTGCTTTGGAGAGGGCAGCCTTCACCTGAGCATCAGAGATGTTTGGGAGGCAGCCCTCTGCCGGGATAGATACTTGCTCTTTTTTTGGGGGGGGAGGGGTGGAGAAGTTTGCACTGAACCTGTCTGCCAGGATATTGGTGATGTCTGTGGGTTAAGTGTATTTTTTGTCGTTTAGAATCAACTCAGAACAAGTCTGGGAGTTGCATCCCAGGTTCCTAACATAACTGAAAAAAGCCTTATGATTGTCTTTAGTGTCCTGAGCAATTTTTCTCTCGGAGCTGGCCTTGGAGGATTTTATGAGGGATCGTAATTTTTTGCTAGTACTGATCAGGGATGCCTTCCCTATTAGGGATTTTGCTCTATCATGTAGTATCTTCCTTCTTCTGTTGTACAGTTTATTTATGGCTGAGGTCCACCAGACTGGATGCCTGCCTTTGGATGCTTGGGTTTTGGTTTTGTTTGGGATAGCATGATCCATGCATTCCTGGAAATGTCCGTAGAATGCGTTTATATAGGATTCTGCAGTTTGGGCTGTAGTTTCCACTGGCCCTGGGGCCTTGAAGGATTCCACTTCAGTTTTGAGAAGTGAGAAGTTCGCTTTTGAGAAGTTTTTCACTGTGGTTTTCTGGGCTGGGGGTGGGTCGGGATGTGGACATCCAGTGAAATTAATTTATGGTCTGATCTTACCAATGAGGGATATACTTCAGGTGTGGAGCATAGAGTCCCCATGTTGGTAATGATCAGGTCTAGTATGTTATCCTCTCTTGTGGGAGTGGTGACTAGTTGTTCCATAGCATTTGAGTTTATAATTTCCAGGAACCTTTGGGCTAAGGTGCTGCGGCTTGAGTAGTGCTCCCAGTCTATGTTTGGGTAGTTGAAGTCGCCCAATATAATGGTGTTCGGAGAGATCTTCATGTTCTCCAATGTTTTCAGGAAAGCCGAGTGGGATTCCTGACTTTGAGAGGGTGGTCTGTAGGATGCTATAAACTGAATAGCAATCTTGCCCACTTTTAGTTGCACATGGATGGTCTCCGATACTTCGTGCAATGCCACTAACCTGGAGGTGTGGATATCCTTGATAAATATGGACACTCCCCCTCCTTTTGTGGTTCGGTCCAGGTTTTGGGGCCGAAAAGCATGATATGAGGTATAACCTGGTAGTACTGGGGTGCTCTCTGGGGCCTTGAACCAGGTTTCTGTCACTGCACAGATATTGATGTTTTCCATACTGAGGAGAGCTTCGAGTGTGTGCATCTTGAGGTTAAGACTTCTGGGGTTTAGCAGCATTACCCTTAGTTTCTTGTTTCTTGTGCTGTCTATGGAGGTGGGTTTGACTTTTGAGCCTTGCCTAAAAAAGGCACTATGGGGGTGGCAAGAGCCTTTGCCAATATCCGAAAGCCCAGTGGTGACAGGTGCAAGCCATCCCTAGCGAAGCAGCGTGGCTTGTCGAGCATGTCATCCCAGGCTGACAGACACTGGATCCCCTTAGAATGACACCAATATTTTAGCCAATTGTTAAAATTGTCCATTTTGTCTTTGTACTGTGGCATCATTCTTGGTGAGGGTAAGATGCTGCTCAAGGTCAGGGTCATACCGGCCTGGGCTACATGATCAGAGAGCTCCTCTATATTTCATGTAGTCCAGGGAGGTATGTCTCAGGTCATTCACACCAGCATGTACAATGACTGAGTCATATTTGTATTTGCTTTGGAGTGACCTGAGTGCTTGCGTTATGTGGCGGATCCTAGCGCCCGACAGACAGCTCACTGTGACCCTCTCTTTATTCAGCCTGGTGAGCGGGACGTCAGTGGGTCCGACAATAGAATCACCTATTACAAGAGTATCAGGTGTGTTATTCAGCCTTAGGGGCTGTGGCTGCTTGGCACACTGACTTTGTGGGCTATGTGTTGTGCGTGTTTTGTTTTGGGGTAGCGTTTGCTTGGATGTCTGCTTTGGAGGTCTATGTTGCTTAGGTAGATTTTTATTTAGAGCCTCCAAGTATGTTTTTGTGTATTTATGTGTTTGGTTCGCTGATGTGGTGGGACTATGTGATACTGGAATTGTGTTGTGTGAGGTTACCTTCTCCTCCTGACTGGTTTCACCAGTTTTGAGATGAGAGAGCTCAGCCGCCAGTTTGGCTATATGGTTGCATCTCTCACATATATTTGAACCTGTTTGGAGGAGGAGAGGGATGTCCGTGTACATGAGACAGTTGTAACATTGCCTCAAAATTCCCAGATTCACCAGCTGGACTGGAGAGGAAGCCATTGACTGACCTTTGGACATGCTAGACTAATATAGGGAAACTGAATTAAGACGGACCAATAGGTTCATAGGTTCATAGGTTCATAGGTTCATACTAGGCTATCTGCCCAAGGGCATTTATAAGCCTAGCCCATAGTTATTTGGCTTTCGCCACCCCTTTAGTTTGAATAAAACTATGCCTATTATTTTGCTGTGCCTCTGTCAAGCAGTGACACTGAAGTAATCCCTGGGGTATATCTGCGATCCCCCATCCATTGGTCAAAATTCCTCTTGAACAAGGCCAGCGAGGTGCTCTGCCTCACATGTACCGGGATTTTGTTCCACAGCATAGGGAGTCTCTGGGTGATGAATCTGTCCCTCCAGCACGTTCTATTAATAACCGTGTCAAGGTTTAAGTCTCCGCCCTTGTGGTTCTGAGGGATCTAGATTTTTGAGGTGAAGCATATTCATCAAATCAGGGTTTGACATGGCCTTATATGTCAAGCACAGGTCACCTCTGAGCAAGCGGTATGAGACTGAATAGAGCTGGAGTTCTTTCAGTCGGGCAGCATAAGACATTTTTGAGACCCTTTATCCTTTTGGTGAGGAACTTTTGGGGCCTTTCCAGCTGCTGCAGGTTTCGGGTCAGATACATTCCGAATGGGGCATTGTACTCAATCATAGGTCTAATGAGTGATGAGTACAGGGGGACGATGACCTCCTTGATCTAGATGTGAATCCCTTCATGATCAGGTGGGCAATGTAGAAGGTTTTCCTAACTACTTTAGCAACATGAGTGTCAAACGAAAGGCTACTGTCAACCTGGGTCCCCAGATCCCTGATGACTTCTTCTGTGCTCAGTGGATTGCCACCTATATGGTAGCTAGGGGTAACCTTGTTTTTCCCGAAGGGTATGACTATGCATTTCTTGGCATTTAACTTTAGGCCATGGCTCTGGCACCAGTTATCCGTTTCTGTGAGGCCCTTCTGAAGGATATCTGTGTCAGATGTGTTTTCGGCTATGGCGCCCAGTTTGCAGTCATCTGCAAACTTTGTCAGCCATAACCCTCCTGTGTCTGCTTGTACTTCAGAAAAGTAGATGCCGAACAAGAGTGGACCCAGGTCTGTGCCCTGTGGGACACCACTTGTGACAGGCTTTGAGTCTGACATGGCTCCAGCAACTCTGACCCTGTGGGTTCTGTCACTTAGCCAGTTTGCAACCCATCTTGTGATGTATGGGTTTACATTCAAGCTGATGAGTTTTTCGATGATACCTGAGTGGGTATTGTGTCGAAGGCCTTTGCCAGGTCAAGGTAGGCTGTATGGACTGCCTTTCCTCATCAATGGCCTTGGTGACTGTCTCAAAAAGTCAACCAAGTTTAAAAGGCATGATCTGCCTTTGACAAAGCCAAACTGGGTTGGATCCAAAGTCTGCAAGTTCCCTATGTCTTTATTTATGAGTTCCATTATGATCCTCTCCATGGCTTTGCAGATAAGGCTTGTCAAGCTAATGGGACGGTAATTTCCAGGGTCGGTGGAGGCACCGCCTTGTGAAGTGGGACCACAGTCGCCTTGCGCCACTCCTTGCACGTATCCTGAGGTGAGGCTAAGATTAAACAGCTGTCCTAACTGCGGCGTTTAATTCCTCATTGAGTTCGTGGAGCACACAGCCGGGGACACCATCCGTCCCATGGATGCTGTGTTTTTGCTTTGGAGAGAGCAGTTCTCACCTGGGCGTTGGAGATGTTTGGGGGCTACAGTCCTCTGGTATAGATATCTCCTTTGGGGAGGGGGAGAAGTTTGCACTGAACCTGTCAGCCAGTATGTTGGCAATGTGTGTAGGTTCAGTAATCTTCACATCATTTTGAACTAATTCTGAGCATATCTGGGAGTTTCCTCCTAGGTTTCTAACATAGCTAAAGAAGGCCTTATGATTGTCTTTTGAGTCCTTGGCGATTTTTCTCTCAAAATTTGCCTTGGATGATTTTATGAGAGCTCTTAGTTTTTACTTATAATGATCAAAGGTGTCTTACCTTTCAAGGATTTTGCTCTATCTTGTAGTAGCTTCCTCCTTTTGTTGTAGAGCTTGTTTATGGCTGGGGTCCACCAGACTGGACGCTTGCCTTTGGTACAAAGAGTCTTAGTTTTGTTTGGGATTGCCTGATCCATGCAGTCCTGTAGGTGCTGGTAGAAGGCATTTGTAAGTGATTCAGCGGTTTGAGTAATGTTTACCACTGGCTCAGGGGCCTTAAAGGAGACCACACTAGTTTTAGAAGTGTGAAGTTGGCTTTTGAGAAGTTTTTCACTGTGGTCTTTTTATTTCAGGTGGGGCGGGATGAGGACCTCCAGCGAGATTAGTTTATGATCTGATCTCACCAGTGAGGGGTATACTTCCGTGTTGAACATTGTGATCCCATGTTCGTGATGATGAGATCAAGTATGTTTTTTCCTCTTGTGGGCCTGGTGACTAGTTGTTCCATGGCATTTGAGTTTATGAACTCCAGGAACCTTTGGGCTAGAGTGTTTGGGCTTGAGTAGTGTTCCCAGTCTATATTAGGGTAGTTGAAGTCACCTAGTATGATGGTGTTTGGAGATACATTTATCCCTCCATTGTTTTCAGGAAGGCCATGTGAGGTTCCTGAGTTTGAGAGGGTGGCCTGTAACATGCTACAAATTGCAGAGCAGTCTTGCCTATGGTTAATTGCACCTGGATGGTCTCCGATGCATCGCGGCGTTGCCACCAACCTTGAGGTGTGGGTGTCCTTTATGAATATGGACACCCTCCTTTCTTGGTGTTGTCCGGATTTTGGGGCCGGAACGCATGATATGAGGTGAAACCTGCTAGTGCTGGGGTGCTCTCAGGAGCCTTGAACCAGGTTTCTGTCACAGCACAGACATCGATGTTCTCCATACTGAGAAGGGCCTTGAGTGCGTGCATCTTGAGATTGAGACTTCTGGCATTGAGCAGCATTACCCTTAGTTTTTACTTTTTATGTTCTAGGGTGGTAGGTTTAGAATTTGAGCCTTGCCTAAAAAGGCACTATGGGGTGGCAAGAGCCTTTGCCAATATCCGGAAGCCTAGGGTGACAGGTGCAAGCCGTCCCTTGAAGCAGCGTGGCTTGTCCAGCATGTCATCCCAGGCAGACAGACATTGGATCCCCTTTGAATGACACCAGAATTTAAGCCAATTATTAAAGCTGATCATCTTATCACTGTATTCTGGCATCATTTTAGGTGAAGGTAGGATACTGCTCAAGGTCAGGGTCATACCTGCCTGGGCTACATAATCAGAGAGCTCCTCAATGTCTCTTTTCATGTAGTCCAAGGAGGTGCCTCAGGTCGTTGACACCAGCGTGGACAATGACTGAGTCATACTTGTACCTGCTGTTGAGAGACCTGAGTGCTTGTGTTATGTGGTGGATTCTAGCGCCTGACAGGCAGCTTACTGTGACCTTCTCCTTACTCAGTCTGGTGAGCGGGACGTCAGTATGTCTGACTATGGAGTCACCTATGACAAGTATGTTTGGTGTTGTATTTGGCCTTAAGGGCAGTGACTGCTTTGCACACTGATTTTGTTGTTTATGTGTTGTTTGTGTGGTGTATTGAGTTTGCAGTTGCTTGGGTGTCTGCTTTGGAGGCCTCTGCTGTTTAGGTAAATTTTTACTCAGAGCCTCCGAGTATGTCTTAGTGTGTTTATGTGTTTGATTCAGTGGTGTGGTTGAGTTATGTGAGACTGGTATTGTGGTGTGTGTAGTTGCCTTCTCCTCCTGCCTGGTCTTGTCAGTCCTGAGTTGAGAGAGCTCAGCCTCCAGTCTGGCTAAATAGCTGCATCTCTCACAAGTGTTAGTGTTACATGGGAGGAGGAGAGGGTTGTCCGTGTAGGGGACAAGGTAATCGTAGAGAGTATAAGAGTAAGTAGTGCTTATGGTTTAATAGTGCTAACTTGTAAGATTACTTATTTGGACCAGTGAAGGGCCTTAGAATGAGAATATGGTGTTTAAATTGAGAGATAGAGCAGTTCTAAGGGAAAAAGTGAAGAGCAGACTTTGTGGAGCCCGGAATAGTTTAAACCCAATTAGGCAGCGCTGCCTGTTGTTGCGCTATGCACAAAAACGCGCAAAACCACGCAAAAGAGTATCAGAATGAGTGAATTAAAGGTAAAATAGGAATATCATACCACACAACTTGTTCTGTGGATGTTGACCAACAGTTGTTGTGGGATTACATTACATGACTGTGATAAGAGAAGCAGCCATTCTAGCAGGAAATAATGTTACACCATCACTTTACAACCCCACACAGTATCACAGCAGGACAAACACTGGCATATCTGTTTAGGGCAGAGGCCTCACCTCCCAACTGTCCCTAATTTTCAGGGATGTCCCTGATTTTGACACAAATGTTAGTTCTGTCCCTCTGAATCCCTCTGAAAACTACTGACTTTGGCCAGAAAGGTGGTGAATTACACTTAATGAATAATGACAATAATTAAGAGTTAGACACTTCTTTTACTTCAGAAAAGGTGTATTAATTCATATGCTCTGATTCTTTAAATGTCTCAATTTAATGGCACTAATATTTTAAAGGTGTCCCTGATTGCCCTGACTTTTTCTTGACTTTTACCTGAGTCTGTTCAAATATGTACCTAATTGGTTGAGAGGTCTGGCAAAGGCAGAAACACAGAGGCATATCAGCCTTTCTGCTGTTACACACTGTGCAAATAGCTTTGGAAGGCGTTTCGGAAGCATACCCTTATGTAGGAATACAACATTGAAATACAAATGGATGTAGCCATGTACTGGTAGCAACCAACTGTAAGAATGCCATTGCTCTATTGCTGAAAGACCTGTGTGGTGCACAGACAAAAAATAAGAGGCTATTCTCTGGCTATCATGTGGATAGGTCCACAGTTGGGAGTTAGGCAGACAGACTACTTGCCTTGATAAACTAACATGTACACAGCAACCCTGTAAGTCCAGCAAGATAAAATCCACACAATAGTACTTATGCTCTCTGTACTTCTGCAACCCTACCAAAATGTAGAATATACCTGTGTGTGCAGGGTCTACCAAGGATGTAGGTAAGCATACTCACAGTACTGAAATGTATCCAGTTTTTCTGAGCAGCCCGTGCTAATGTCAACACTAAAAAAGCACAAACTGTTTAGAACTGAGTAAATTAATATTCACAGTATAGCAGTTCACAAACAATTCTTGTGCCAAAGGAATACATCTCTATAACTAGCTTTGTATGGCAGTTAATTGCAACAGTTGAAAAGAAAGTACATCTTTCCATGTATCTTGGGGTAGCATTTTGAGGGGTGAGTACATTTCTACACTGACAAGTGGGTACTGGAAGCAGCAACATTGGGTCTGAGTACAAAATGTAAATCTCTGGCTACACCCCTGGCTTCTGATATAAGAACTCTACCAACCTTCTGTCTTAAACAATGATGTCCAAAGCAAACAAGGATGATCTCCATCTTGGAAAGCTGAAAGGGCCACGCCTACATGAGTCAGCATTTATAGTACTGTGTTGCTATGACAGTAATTACTGAAATTACTACACAGCAGGCTGCATGCAATTAGCAAATGGTGGCCACTAATTGGTACAGAGGCCATCACATGCTCATGTGCAAATTCCTACAAAAGCAGGCTGCAATCTTTGCCAACATACTCAATCACTCTATTGCAGAGACCAACAGAGAGAAAGACAGAGAGAGAGAGAGACAGAGAAAAGGAAAAAGAAATATTACCAAATCATACAAAGGAAAGGTATGTGACACATATGTATTTACTGGCATGTAGTAGATGTTATTGAAGAATAGTCTACATAATGTGAACCATTCATATGTGGCAGCAATACTTCTTTATGCACAGATGTTCTGCTTAACTACTGCTATGGACAATACTGTGTGTACCTGTGGGCAGTGGGACATACCTGTGAAATGTGTAGCTCAGCATTAAATGTCAAAGCTCTGATCCATGTTATCTGTGTTCTGTACAATAGTGTGGCCAATGGCTGTTGGGGGGATTAGCGCTAACCTTATATAAGCATGAGTGTAAAAGAACAACACATGCATGATAGTCATATTAAAGTGTAGCTTAGCATTGGCAACTGCTGTAGCAGTCTAGTATGCTTATCTAGCATCTGTTGCCATATATACCCCCCTAATATTAGTGTGTGTTCATATGTGACACCTGTTTGTGTTGCAGCAAGGCCCAACAGTTCAGCTGTGAGGTCCAGGGACTTATAACAGTGTGGACCTTGTGTGTGTATGCCACACACATACGGAGAAATATATATGTGTCATATATATTCACATCTGATTTAGTGTGTGACAAACAAAACAGCATACAGTGCTGGTATATGACATGTGGTGGTTAAACACTGTGGGTGGTTTGTTCATTTTGCAATGTTGAAGCCAGTAAGGCCTGCTAAAGCTACCTGGGCTGTAAACACCTTCAATGCATTTATCCCAAGACTGTGCAATTTTATTACATTACTGTACACCTTACATCCTTTTTATACCATGCTTTTGGTGTCCGTTTGTTGATTAAAGTAATTATCCAGTAACGAAATATTCTTTGGAGCGTGGTTCATTTGGAGGATATACCTTTATAGTACCGACCAGTGGATTGTGTTTTCTATCTATTTGTTTTTGGGGGATTTTCTATTTATTTTTTTTATCTATTTGTTTTTGGGAGTTACGTGGTGTGTGTGGTAATTGATATTCTCACTATGAAAGGTGAAATGTATATGTGCCTACCTATATATGTATATGTAGACAAATGGATGTGTATATGTATATATACATATGTATGTAATATATATATATATATATATATATATATATATATATATATATATATATATATATATATATATATATACATACATACTCATACACACCTACATCTACTTGTTGCAATAGATTCTCTGTACTGTTGACTGACTGTGATGGTCAATATGTTTGTGAATACGTCAAAGATATGTATCTGTGGGATAGCTTAGTGGGAAACTGTTTATGTTATGGTATTATGGGTCCTTGCTTTGATCCTAGCAAAAGCTGTGTATTCTGTTGCTAGGCAGAACAAGTGCTATTGCATACAGTGTGGTTAAGTCCCTTGGTTTTAACTATGGTGTGTCATTGGAGGCTAAAGCACTACATCTATGATTATTGATTGGTACCGATGTTGAATGCAAATCCTGTGTGTACTGTAGTACTACTTGAAGCTCTGGGCCTGTACAGCAAAGTATGGTGTATGTCCACATTGCTTGCATCCACTGTTTTGTGTAGTCCCTGTATTCGTCACAGATTACATTTCTCAAGATTAAGGTTGTGTAAGTACTGACACACAGTACTGTATAGTACACACTGAAAGCTTATCTGGGTTGTCATAACTTTGTGTCCTGTAATTATGTCTGATGTGTGTGTGGGTATGTCTGTAACATGTCCTTTGACATATGTGTGGTAAAACATATAACTGCGTATCTAGCAACATTCATAGTGTACTACAGGAGTATGTGACCTATATTCCCAATTGTGCAAATATTTTGGCCAGGGGTTTGGCTTTAACAAGTTGTGTGATATAATAGTAATACATTTACTGGACCTTACACTGATTGTGATGGATGACATATTTCTTTACACATCAGCTTGATGTATATCTGCTGTGGCTAAGTGGTGCATCGTGTTGCATACAGTGTGCCACATACTCTTGTATAGTCTTATATAGTGATTTTATTTTGTTGCTGTGCAGAACATGGTTCACTAGATAGAGAGTAAGCAATGCACTTTCAAGCAGTTGAGGGGTGAGCAGCGATAAGTGGCAATTACAATGTTTCACTCTCAGTTAGCTTATAGGTTGCTATATATGGCAGTTCAGTGATATCTGTACTGCATAATGTTAAATGTGCCATATGACTTGCTAAGACATATTTTTGTATTTATGTCTTCCAGGGATCATGGCCCATTGCAGGAACCCCAGTTACAGTAGTGCTGAAGATGATATCATTACTAGCAGTATGATTCAGCACTACTGTCTCATGTTCTCATGAACCAGCCAGGACCAACAGGAGCATACTGCAATGTGGCAAGATGTTGTCTGCAGGGTCAATGAGGTAGGCCTGCATAACTACACATATGAGCAGGTACGCCACCACTGCAGTGATCTTCTCAGACATGTCCATCAGCGTGCCGCTGATGTGAGTAGCTTGCAACAGGAGGTGGTGTTAATATCCATCCCCCCTCACCAGAGTGGAGGAGCTGCTCCTCAGCCTGGTGGCACCTGTCCAACAACAGCAGCAAACATACACCATGATGGAGGTTGGAGCCACCCAGCAAGCACACATGGAGCATGCAGGTAACATGGCATATCTGTAGACTACTGTTATCTGTATTGGTAGATCATGCATATGTGAGATGTGGAGTGTGCAGTTCAAAGATGTGGAGCCTGTTGTTCTGCAATACTGATCATTTGGAACATAATCTGTAGCCCTGTGAATGTAAACTGTTGTTGTACTGTAAGATTGCAAACACACAGTAGCAATGCCACAGTTGTGGCCACTGACAAACTGTCTCATCTCTATGTAGGTCCCTCTGGGGTGACATCAAGGCAGTGGACAGATGCTGGTGAGTGTGTTCTACATTTATTATTGTAAATAAAAAGGGCATGTCATAGTTAAGGTGTAGGCCATGTACACGTGTAACACACCTACCCATAATGCATGCTGTGCATGTTTGGTGTAAGAGCACGCACATCTCACTAATGTGATTAGCTGCCTCAAACACATGCAATATCAAGACCATCTCAAACAAATGTGGCTAGACTGTAGTGAAAAGGATAGGCACAGTTGATACTCAACATGCACATAGCATACACATCTATGTCATACACAGAGCATTTTAACATGCAACACATAAAGGATTCCCAGACCCTCTGTAAAGACACACTCCAGTATCCAAAATCTCATCAACACATTACACATTATATACCTGAGGGGTAGAGTCCTATCCTGGGGCATTTAAACACTCTGCAACACACTACACATTCATGTCAGGGAATGCTCCTTATTGGCCTCCTTATAAACTCACGTAACAACTGGTTGTGAAATGGTGAATTTAGCCAAGGTAGTACAGTTCCAGCACAGCATGATTAGTGCTGGTTTGTGAAACATTTGTAGCCTTGAGTGACCACATGATGCTTCATGATGATGGCCTATGGTACTATACCCCATCCAGTTATTGTAACCACAGTACTACACATAGCTGTCATTGCTACACACCATAATGATGCGTGTGTGCACACATATGCACCTCTAAATGGTATGCATACCAATCACCATTTGCACAACTGACACATATATGTCTTGTGATGCTATTGAGTGGCTAGGTCATATGACACATATTGGGTATGTGTAGTGTTTAAATATGCAGTTGTGTTTTAGCATGCCATGTCATGGATGAGACTGGCATGTCCACAATATGATCTACACTCACCATAAGTACTGTACATTGGGTATGTGGCTGAATGGTATTCCATCAATTATCCATGCACCACTGATGATGTTGTGTGAATACTTATCATGCATGTGCTAAAAATGTGTCCACAATTATTTGCTAAAGACACAGAGGTTGTAATCAGCATTGGATACCTATCTGACATACAGATACACATCCAGCAATGGTATGTACACCTATGAGTTATGGTGCACAGTACATTACAGGGTTATGAATACCTGCACAGCAATGTTGTGTCCATGTTTGCATTGGGTTCCAGGGGGAGGGCCATCACCTAATAACAAAACACATGCATCAAAGCCATGTATACTGCTAGTAACAAGGACTGACTACATTTGCACTGCATGCTGTTGAGCAACACATGTCCTGCATGCTGACATGTCTGATATGACTGTTTTGCTTGTGATACTGTACCCCACCATCACTTGCTATTGTGTATGTTCTGTGATTACTGGTGTTGTGTGTGTCTGCTTTAGGGAGGAGTGTAGTTTTGTGTGTGTGCTTATGTGCAGATGTGCATGCGCACATGTGTGCATGTGTGCATATGCACAAGTGTGCATGTGTGCATGTGTGCATGTGTGCTTGTGCACATGTGCATGTGGTCTGAAGTCATGTTCAGGTCTTTAAGTGTGTTTCCTGTTTTCCTTTCACAGGTGCCGAGGTGGGGCTGGTTCAGTACAGCAGGGAACCTGATGTCACTGAGACAGACAGTGATGGTAAGGATAGGTGTGTTGAGGCACAGACAGGTTTGTCAGGGGTCTGTTGTTGGGCCACCAATTGACAGTACACAAGTCTTCACCCCATCCATGCACACAGTCTTACTGCCTTTACATCCATCATCACCATTGCCCTTAGCTGAGGGACAGTGTACTGTTGGCACTGGCCAGGACAGTGTGGTATCTATGACACATGTATCAGGACACAGCAGCCATAGCCAGATGTCTGGAATGGTACCACATAGGCAGATGCCCAAGGGTTTTTGTCAGAGCACTGCTGGTCATCATGCCCCTGACATATGTGCCACACCTCTTTCTACCACACGCATGTTCCAGGCTGTCATGGAGGCACAGACATGAATGGAGCGGTACACCAGACAGGGGCTAAGGGCACAGAGGGCTCATTACACCTCTGTAAATGACAGTATCCATGACCTAGCAGGTGCCATACATAACTACACTGAGGTCATTGATAGACGTTGGGGTGAGACATTGGATGTCCTCCACAATGTCATGTCCATGTGTCAGGACAGTGCGGGATGGTTTAGACATCGACGTGGATGTATGCCAGCAACATCTGCAGCTGGAGTTCGCCATGGACATCCAGCAAGTCACAGCCGCTCCCGTAGAGCCAGTACCATTCCCAGCAATGTTGTGGGGGGCTGTCCATAGACCGTCCTAACAGACCACGTGCACGTGGCTCTGGCCAGTCCCAGCAGGGACCTGGATCTAGTGGACATATCTCAACCTCTTTGGATAGTGCCCAGTCTGTATTAGTACCTGATACTGTCTGTAGCACCCCTGCCAGGCACAGGTTCCGTATCCGTGGTCAGAGATGGTGATCTGTAAAGCCTGCCAGGTACAGTCTGTAACTGTCTCACAAATTCTCATATATGGCAGCCACATGGTAGACCTGTGTGCATGCAGACACACACACATAAACCAGAAACCTAGGGCAAACACATACCCTTACACATTACATCAACATTGGCCCATAACAGTACTCATGGCCCTCACACATACACTCACACACACATGTCGATTGTATGGCTAAGTGTAGGCCACTGGCAAACCAACAACACACCCTGCGCATATGATGAAACCTGTGCCACCTCCTGTCATCTGTAACATTGATGCAGGAACAGGCTAACATGGTGCTGATGCACAGGGTGACTTTAATAAAGTATAGCAATGGTTGGATGTGTAGCATGTTGTCAGCAGTAAAGTGTAATGATATCTTTGAAGGTGTAGCTGAGCAGGCATGATGCATTAAAGCTATAATTAGCAATGTTTCACCAGTATTTATTCCAATTGTGTTTTGTTTTCCCATGTGCCACTTGGCTGATGTGTGTAGTTGTGTCAGCATGCGGTATACAGTGGACAGTAAGTGTGGGGTGTGTGCAACACAGGTTTACAGGTGTCCATTTGTGAACATGGTGGAGGTGCACTGGCTGCATGTATATGCATATTGGACACATGGACAGGGTGACATGCCCTGTATTGGTCAGTGTTAACACTCCATAGTTTCTATTGATGGCCAGTATGCATAGTACTACACACATTTTGGAACTTGAGTACGCATATGTGTGTATGACACGGGTTGACACTGTGCTGTTGGTGATGCTGTTGTTGCTATCTGTCATTGGTTTGCATTACTAAGGTTAACACTGTCCCAGCTGCATAATCCTTTACAATGCACACTGTTCACCTACAGGGTTGAATGAACTGTGCTATCACAAACACAAGAAATTCTCACTTATACAGTAAAAGTGCATTAGTCTCATGGACCCCTGCCATGAACTAAATATATAATAGAAGGTGTGAAGTTGTACCAAAAAAGAGTTACATACCAAGAAGGGATAACCTCTCTGGTCAGTATCATTGGGAAAATACAAGTTCTCATTAAACATACAAGGCAAGCTTCAAAATACAAAATGGCAAGGATTCCAAAAACAACACTAAAGCTTTTTTTAGTGTTGTTTATAATCTACAGGGGAAATCTCAGATCGGGTCACAGTTAATGTAAATGGTCACAAAGTACACTTATCTGACTGACATTACCAATTTCTTGTCAGACAGTTTGAATGCGGATTTCACCACCTTGTCGTTAAACAAGGGCCACATTTCCAGACCTGAAGAATGTAAAACCTGATGATTCACAGACACTCTAATTAAAACATCTCTTTACCAAAGTCCAAACCACAGTGGCAATGGTACTGGACAGTGCCCCTGGCTGTGTCATACACAAGCTGACATATGAAGTCAACACTCACCTAAACACTCTGTCCAGATGCAGCCTCTATACAGGTTACATACTTGTGGAATGATGCACGGTAATGGAGTTCACAGTCCGCAAGGGTTGAGCTACAATGTCTTCTTCTTCTACTTTTGGATGCTACAGTAGATCATCTGTTTCCATTTCTTCCTGCCCTCTGCATCTTGTACTATCACACCATCCACCTGCATGTCCTCTCTCACCACAGCCATAAACCTCATCTTAGGCATTCCTCTTTTCCTGTTACCTGGCTACTTCATCCTTAGCATCTATTTCACAATATACTCTGCATCCTTCCTCAGCACATGTACAAACCAACTTAATCCTGCCTATCTGGCTTGGTCTACTGACCTTCAAACCTGGCCTGACCCTCTAATATACCTGACCCTCTAATATACCTATTCTTAAACCTGTCCACCTTCGTCACACCCATTGCAAATGTTAACATAAATTGATTAAGGGTAGAACTGCAACAGATCCTTGAATGTCTCATCCTATAAGCCAGACAAATGTTATCGGGATGGCTATGGAGCACAGCATTATGGAACTCATTAACAGAGACATTATGAACCTGCAAACACTGCACCATACCCACTTAGGTTCTCTAAAGGCCAGCTCATGGCTCCTACACATAGTAGACTTCAAGCCAGTTAACAAGGCTATAGGTGAGGCAGGGGAGGTCCACACAACCAAGCTATAGCTCACCAGCAATTCATAACCATCCCACATTCTGGTAGTATACATAACCTCAGCAGACTGACCATAAACGATTGTTAGATGATGGATTGACAACTGACGCACAGATGTAGGACACACAGTAGCATTTGCAGCCTCCATGTACAATTCTATGGCAGTAAGAAGTGGTATTCACCTGCACTCATTCCTGGGACCACTCCTGTTTGGCATATAGCTTTCTTAGGTACAAGCAAACACAGTAGGGATATGTCTTCCCACGTTTGATGAAAATGCATACTGTAGGCTATACTTTATTCTGCAGATGACACACACATCCTCCAAAAGGGTATCATAGAGACAGATACCTGGTGTCAAACTCATGTTGTAAAGCTATAAACCAAAGAAAGCATAGTTATCCACTTTTAGAAAACAAAGTATCCCCAGAGTACAACATAGATTGTAGCCCCCAAAATGTGGAACAGGTACTAATGTATACATAGAGCCATGTGTTTAGTCATCTCTCCTTTGATAATCACATTAGTAAAGGGTTTTGGAAATCCCTCTGTGAAGCACATAAGCAATAAAAGGTTTGCATGCAGATCCACAGAGGTTGTTGCACACCTATAATGATTAGCCATCTTTGCCAGACTTAGCTTGCTTTGGAACAGGATTCAAATATACCTCAAGCATAAACCTCACTCACACTCTTCAATAGAAACCGTGATGAGTGGACGTGAAACAGAATATGTAGCCCAGGGATCACTACAGTGGCTAAGCTTGTCACTAGCATACATAAGTGACCTAAGGTCTGGAAAGTGCCAGCATGCTCTGGCAAAGATAACAGATGCATTCATGGAGAAAGCAGAGTAGCCACCTATGAAACAATTGAGGTCACATATATGTATATGGCTTTGCCCCACAGCTACCTTACATGTGTAATGCACATACAGTTGTCATTGTGATATGTCATACACTAGAAAAATCAAAACCCACTCCACATTAACCAACGGTGTCACACACCTAGAACACACGCACAGCAAGTGCGAGATTCAAACTCATTCCTAAGTAAATTATGACACTACAGTAGTATGCATTTACATGGCATGCTATGTACATTATTGGGGTTTCACTTTTCCACAGGTATATTTGTAGGATGGTGACATCATCAGACTTATCAAAGATGAGTATACCACTTTTAAGGGGTGTGAGTATTCTCCAAAAAGGTTGCCCTTCCCCAGGAAAACACACACAGTTGGCAAGTGCAGGATTCTAACCCCTACCTCATGATATTACAGCAATACACATTTACACAATGTGCTATATACATTAGTGGAGCTTTGCTTTTCCATAGGTATATTTGTAGGATGGTGACATCATCAGACTTGACAAAGATGAGTATACCACTTTTAAGGGGTGTGAGAATTTTCCAAAAAGGCTGCGCCTCCCCAGGGAGACACAGACACACTCGCACAGAGTTGGCAAGTGCAGGATTCAAACCCCTACCTAAAGCAGTACATATTTACACAATGCGCTATACACATTACTAGGATTTCAACTTTCCACAGGTATATTTGTAGGATGGTGACATCATCAGATGACAAAGATGAGTACATCACTTTTAAGGGGTGTGAGTAGTCTCCAAAAAGGTTGCTCCTACTCAGAGGAACATACACAGTTAGCAAGTGCAGGATTCAAACCCCTATCTTACTACATTATTATACTGCAGCAGTACACATTTACACGACATGCTATACACATTATTGGAATTTCATCTTTCCACAGGTATATTTGTAGGATGGTGACATCATCAGACTTGACAAAAATGAGTATACCACTTTTAAGGGGTGTGAGTAGTCTCCAAAAAGGTTGCTCTTCCCCAAGGAGACACACACAGTTGACAAGTGCAGGTTTCAAACTCTGACCTAACTACATTATAATACTACAGCAGTACACATTCATCTGATGTGCTGTACACATTATTGGGCTTTTATCATTCCACAGGTATATTTGTAGGATGGTGGCATCATCAGACTTGACAAAGATGACTATACTACTTTTAAGGGGTGTGAGTAGTCTCCAAAAGGTTGCTCTCTCCCCAGGGAGAGACACACACACACACACACACACACGCACACACACACACACACACACACACACACACACACACACACACACACACACACACACACACACACACACAGCAAGAACTATGGAGTTACAGAGTGTAATACAGGCATTACTTGCTGTCAATTTGCCCAAAGTTTTTTTTTCACATTTGCTAACCTCAGTAGGTTTATCATACTAGGTGTATTCTGAGTGTATTGTATGCATAGGCCATGACCATATCATATATGTGTTGATGCAACACATGCTGGCACATACAGGATCAAACCGGTGGCTAAGCTCTGTTGACCCAATACTGGATAATACAATCTTCTGGTGTCATTCAAAGGGGATTGAGCCTCTGTTTGCCTGTGATGACATGATAGACAAGCCTCGTTGCTTCGCTACAGATGGTTTGTACCTGTCACCCCTATGCTTCTGAATACTGGCCAAGGCTCTTGCTGTCCCCATATTACCTTTTTTAGGCAAGGCTCAAAGGTTCATAGGTTCATAGGTAGGTTCTAGGCTATTGGCCCTGGGGCCTATACAAGCCCAGCCAAATAGGTACCCTGGCTTTTGCCACCCAAAAAATGTATTTTCCTGTGCCACTGTTGAGCAGAGACACAGAAGTGATCCCCAGGGTGAATTTCCTATTTCCCATCAAATCATCAAGATTTTTCTTGAAGAGTGCTAATGAGGAGCTTTGTTTGATATAGATAGGTAGTTTATTCTGGAGTATGGGAAGTTTCTGGGACAGGAATCAATCCCTCCGGCATGTTCTGTTTATTGTGGTGACAAGGTTTAGGTCCCTAGAGCGTGTAGCTTGGAGGGATTTGGATTTCTTTAAGTGGAGCATTTCCAACAGCTCTGGGTTTGACATAGCTTTGTATGTTAGGCAGAGATCATCTCTGAGTAGGCGATATGTGACAGAGTAAAGCTGGAGTGTTTTGAGATGGTCTGTGTAGGCCATTTGTTTGAGGCCAGTAATCCTCTTTGTGAGGTATTTCTGCTGCCTTTCCAGTTGTTGTAGATGTCTTGTGAGGTACATACCAAAAGAGGCATTGTACTCTATAATGGATCTAATGAGTGATGAGTACTAAAGGGGTGGCGTAAGCCACAAAACGATGGGCTAGGCTTGTAAATGCCCTCGGGCAGATAGCCTAGTATGAACCTATGAACCTATGAGTAGAGGGGAACAATGACCTCTTTTTTTCTGCATGAGAAACCTTTTGTGATGAGGTGTGCCACATAGAAGGATTTCCTGACTACTGTGGTGATGTGATTACCAAAGGAGAGATTACTGTCCACCTCTGTCCCAAGGTCTCTTATCACACTTTCGGTGTTAAGTATACTACCGCCTATGTTGTAGTTCATGGGTACAGAGTTTTTACCAAAGGGGATGTCAATGCACTTTTTGGCATCGAGCTTGAGGCCATGGCTTTGACACCAGGCATCTGTCTCAGTGAGGTCCTTTTCTAGGATGTCCACATCATTAATAGTTTCGTTTATGGCTCCTTGTTTGCAGTCATCTGCAAACTTCATTAGCCAAAGACCTTCTGTGTTAGCCTGTACTTCAGGGAAGTAGATACCAAACAGGACAGGACACAGGACTGAACCCTGTGGTACTCCACTTGTCACTAGTCTGAAGCCGGGTTTGTTGTCTGCTACTTTCACAGTGTGGGGTCTGTCAGTGAGCCAGTTGGCAACCCATCTTGTGACATAGGGATTTATACCTAGTTTAGTGTGTTTATCTATAATTCCAGAGTGGTGGATGGTGTCGAAAGCCTTGGCAAGATCTAGATAGGCTGTATGAACCACCTTACCCTGGTCTACGGCTATGGTGACTGCTTCAAAGAAGTTTATCAGGTTTAGGAGACATGATCTGCCTTTTAGAAACCCGAACTGGTTGTGGTCCTGAGTTTGGAGATTACCAATGTCTTTGTTTATAAGGTCCATGATGATACATTCCATGGCCTTGCAGAACAGGCTCATCAGGCTAATGGGGCGCTAGTTCCCAGGGTCCGTAGTGGCTCCCCTGGGAGTACTGGGATAACCGTCGCTGTGCGCCATTCAGCAGGCACAAATCTTGAGGTGAGGCTATGATTGAACATGGTACTTAGGTGTGGTGCCAGTTCGTTCTGTAGTTCATGTAAAATGCAGCCTGGGATGTTGCCTGGTCACATGGATGCTGTGTTCCTGGCTTTGGAGAGTGTGGTTTTTACCTCTGCAGCCGTGATGACAGGAACTTTGCATTCTTCCGGTATAGAGATGGGCTCTTTCATGGGTGAGAGGGGGGTAAAGTTAGCACTGAACCTATCTGCCAGGATGACGGCAATATCAGTTGTGTCTGTATATTTAGTGCCATTGTGCTGTAACTCAGAGCAGATCTGAGTGTTGACATTGAGATTCTTGACATAGCTATAGAATGCTTTGTGGTTGCCTTTAGAATCAGTGGCTATTTTGTTTTCATAACTAGCTTTGGAGGATTTTATCAGGGATCGCAGCTTCTTACTGAGGCTGACCAGGGAGCTCCTCCACTCATATATGCCAGATCACTAAAGTAGGGGGAAGTGTACTGGGTTTGAATGGAGCCAAAATCCTTTACTTGTAAACACGCACACACACACAAACACACACACACACACACACACACACACACACACACACACACACACACACACACACACACACACGCACGCATGCACGCACCCACACACACACACACACACACACACACACACACACACACACACACACACACACACACACACACACACACACACTTTCATGTTTGCTAGGACTGAGATTGGAACTTCTACCTAACTGGTTGTTTGTGCTATGGTGTGAGACAGTTGTCGCATGTGCCACAGAGCTTGTGGGGCTGAGATTTGACAGAAGGAACTTCTAAGGTAATTGATATCTGCAGGACTACTAAAGTAGGGAAAGGGGAAGTGTACTGGGTTTGAATGGAGCCAAAAGCATATATCAGTCTCCTTGGAAGTGCCTTCTGTCAAACCTCAGGCCCATGGGCTCTGTGGCGAGTGTGATGGCTCATGACACTATAGTGCAGGTAGCTGGTTGGGTGATAGTTCTAGTCTCGGTCATGACAAGTGTGTGTTCACAGGTGGGAGCTTTTGGCTCCATTCAAACCCAGTGCACTTCCCCTTTCCCTACTTTGGTGGTCCTGCAGATATCAGTCCCCCATTTTGATAGGCAATCTCAAGATATCCTGCACCAACAGGCTGAGAGGTATGGCTGCAGCACAAAACAAACCGGACTGGAGTACAACATTCCCTGGAATGGACTCCCACATGTACTATAGGAGGTCACAGTGGGCATGCTCAAACACTTCACTCAATTTTCTTGGGTGGCGAAAGCCAGGGTACATTTTTGGCTAGGATTATATAGGCCCTAGGGCCAATAGCCTAGTACCTACCTATGAACCTATGAACTCATGGGATTTTACCCTCTTTTGCAACAGTTTCTTCCTTCTGTTGTACAGTTTGTTTATGGCAGAGGACCACCAGATTAGCTTCCTTTTCTTGGAGGATAGCGTCTTGGTTCTGTTTGGGATAGCATGATCCATGCACTAATGTAAGTGCTTATAAAGTGCAATTGTGTAGGATTCAGTAGTCATAACTGTATTGTCCATCTGCATGGATGTCATGAAGTTCCCTACTTCTGTCTTAAGAAGCATGAAGTTGGCTTTGAAGAAATTTTTTAACATGGTTTCCTTAATGGGGGGTGGGGGGCAGAATTTGGATATGTAGGGTAATTTGCTTATGGTCGGATCGGACCAATGAGGCATTGACTTCAGCTGTGGAACTCAGGACAAACCAAACTCTGTCATCAACACAAATAACCACAAAGTAAGCTAAATGCTACTCATTGCCAGAAATCACAGCCTCCAAATGCACACACTCGAGGCACTTCTCAGTATGGAGAATATTGATATCTGTACAGTAACAGAAACCTAGTTCAAGACTCCAGAGAGCACACCAGCACTACCAGGATACTACTCATTCCATACCTTCCAGCATCAGAACCTGGATCATAGCACATAGGGTGGGTTTGTATCCATATTCATCAAGGATACCTACACCTCTCTCTACATCCTCTCTACAGGATATGTACCCATTGAATGTTGCACACCAATGTTCTTCCCACTCCACAGGGGTGGGCCACAAAAGACCCTTGGCATTCATGCTCTATGAGCCTGACGAGTTTGATTAGCAAGGCAATGGAGCCAATCATAATGGAAGTCAAAGACATTGGAAACCTTCACACAGTTGAGCAAACCCAGTTTGGCTTTGTCAAATTTAGATCACGCCTCCTGAACTGGGTGGATTTTTTTGAGAAAGTTACCCAGGCTACAGATGATTGAAATGTGCTCCACACAGCCTACCTATACCTCGCTAAGGTCTTTGACACTATTCCCTAGTCAGGTATCATAGATGAACTTACCAACCTGGGCATGAATCCATACATCACAAGATGGATTGCAAACTGGCTCACAGATAGATCCCACAAATTAAGAGTTGCTGGCTACATGTCAGACTCTACACCGGTAACAACTGGTGCCCCCCAGTTTTCAGTCCTGGAGTCCCGCCTGTTTGGTATAGACTTCTCAAAAGTACATGCCAGCACAGGAGGGTTGTGGTTGACTAATTTTGCTGGGAACTGTAAAGTGTTTGCCATAATAGATTCCCCGGATGACACAAATATTCTCCAGAAGGGACTCTATGAGACAGATGTTTGGTGTCAGAATCATGGACTCAAGCTCAATATGAAAGAATGCATGGTAATTCCCTTTGGGGAAAACAAAGTACACACAAACTACCACATAGGTGTTACCCCCTAAAAACTGACAAGGTAATAAGGGATCTGGGGACACAAGTAGATAGTCATCTTTCCTTTGACAACCATGTTGCCAAAGTGATTAGTAAATCTTATGTGGCCCACCTAATCAACAAAGGGTTTGCATCAGGATCAAAAGAGGTAGTGGTGGCCCTCTACTCTTAAGTCATCAGACCCATCATTGAGTACAATGCACCATTTTGGATGTACTCGACTAAGCATATCCAGCAGCTGGAGAGACCACAGAGGAACCTCACCAAGAGGATTATTGGCCTCAAACAGTTGTGTTATGCAACACAACTGGTAAAACTAAATCTGTTCTCCATTGCATACCGCCTACTCAGAGGCACACTCTGCCTAACATACAGAGCCATGTCCAACACATAACTGTTGAACATGCTCCATCTACGGATAACAAAATTGAGTCACACTACACACTCCAGGGATATAAACCTCACCACAACAATGAATACAACTTGCTGGTGGGATAGAGTACCATCCCAGACACTTGCCTTACTGTGGAACAGAGTCCCAATGTACATCAGACAGAGCCCCTCGCTGACACTCTTCAATAGGAACCTTGATGAGTGGATGGGAAACAGACAATTCATGCCAGGCATCACATCAGCAGCCCCACTAGAAAGGGGCTTAGGGTACTGACTATTAGAACTAGGGCTTAAGAGACTACCGAATGGGGTGGTGAAAGCTGCACAACCTGCCTAGGCTAATATATGCCTTCATGAAAATAGTCTACTACATACCTATGAACCTATGTGACAGGTACCTGTTTACAGATAGTAGATGTGTACTTCATTGTAAAGTCATGTTGTACAGCAGGCACATGCACCGCATACACTGTAATGCTTACAGATACTGGTGGCTATTATGTACAGTGGGTGAGATGTGCACCTCATGTCTTTTGTGCCATTGGGATGTGTGCTGGGTGGGACAGTCCTGGATGGCTCCCTGTCATGGTCACCCTCTTACACACATCTCTGCCCATCCATCTTTGGCTTATTATACTGTGTTCCCCCTACATATATATAGGTACATAGGTAGGTAATAGGCTGTCTGCCTGAAGGCATTTATTAGTATGGCCAGAGTGTGCAGGTATCACCACACATGGGGTTAGTTCCCTACGCCTCTGTGTAGTAGAGCTGATGAAGTGATCCATGGTGTGACAGTTCAGTTTCACATACACTCATGAAGGCTCCTCTGGAAGAGTGTCAGTGAGGGACTCAGCTTAATGTAGGTTGGGAGCCTGTTCCAAAGCAAGGGAAGTCTGTAAGTTAGTAATGTATCCCTCCAACATGTTCTATTTATTGTTGTGAAGAGCATGTGGCACAGTGAGCTTGGGTTTACTTCAGATAGAGCATGTCCATCAGTACTGCATTTGACATGGACCTGTTTGTTGGGCAGAGATCGCCTGAGTAGACAGTATGCAACAGAGTACAGATTGAGTTAACTTCAGTCTTGTTGCATGGGGCAACTGTTTGAGGCCAGTAATCCTCTTGTTGAGGTACTTCAGTGGTCTTTCCAGCTGCTGAAGGTACCTAGTCAGATTCATCGCAAGTGCGCAGTGATACTCTCTGATGGGTCTGATGACTAATGAGTTGAGGGAACCTCCTTTGACCTACATGCAAAGACTTTGGCAATTTGGGGGAACACATAGCATGATTTTCTAACCACTTTGTGAATGTGTTTCTAGAAGTAGAGATGACTATCCACATGTGTCCATAGATCCCTTATTATTACCTCCATATTTAGGGTGTTGGCACCTATGTGGTATTTGTATGACTGTAGCTTGAGGCCATAATATTGACACCACATCTGTCTGACTGAGACTCTTTTTAAGGATGTCTCTGTTGTCCCAAACATCGATTATGACAAGCTTTTTGCAGTCATCCACAAACTTTGCTAAACATAGCCCTCGTGTGTTTGACTGTATTTCTAAAAAGTATACACCAGACAGGAGGGATCCCAGGACTGAGCCATGGAGGACAGCAGTTGTTACCAGCTTGCAGTCCAAAAGGGAGACCACAATTCTTACCTTGTGGGATCGATTTGTGCCCCAGTTGGCAATCCATCAGATGACATACATGTTTATGCACATGTTGTTGATTTTGTGGATACGACATGTGTGTGGGATGTTTGAAAAGTGCTTTTCAAGGTCTATGTAGGCCATGTGGAGCTCATTTCATTGATTTATGTCCTAGGTAACTGCCTTGAAAACTGTCTAGCAGGTTTAGGGACCATGATCTGCCCCTGACCAAACCAAAATGGGTAGGGTCAGGTGTTTGTAGGCTCCCAATAGCTCTGTTTATGAGTTCCATAATGATGGACTCCATGGCCTTGCAGATCAGGCTTATTAGTCTTATAAGATAATAGTTCCCATGGTCTGTTGTGCACCAACACTTGTGGAGTTTGCCAAATGTTGCTGTAACCCATTCAACAGTTTCATATCCTGTATAGAGGGTGAGCCTCAACAGACTGTTCAGGTGCAGGGTCTGTTTGTTTTGGAGTTTACATATGACACAGCCAGGGACACCATGTCATCCCATAGACACCATGTTTTTAGGTTGGATAGAGCTGTCTAACTATTGTATATGTAATTTCTGGCTTTTCACAATCTCCAGGTATGGTAATGGGCCCTTTTGTCAGTGAGAGGGGGGTAAATATGTATGAACCTGTCTGACAAGATGTTGGCAATGTCAGTCATGTACATGTATTCATTTACAGTTTGCACTTACTCAGAACATATATGAGTTTACATTGATATTTATGACATAGCTAAAGAAAGCGTCATGGTTCTCTATGGACTCTTTGGCAATATTTTGCCAGAACATGGCTTGGATAATGTTAGGAGTGCTCATTGTTTCTTGATGATACTGATCGAAGATTTATTGATCTTCTTTGGATTTTCACTTTCTTTGAACAACTTAAGTACTTGTAGTACATAGTTTGATTATGACAGGGGTCCAATATATTATATGGGTCTGTTTTCATATCACTGTGTACGCAAGGCAGGATTGCTGAATAGTGACAAGTGTCTGGAGTAAGAACTGCAACTGCCAGATATGTGTGGCCCACTGCTGTACTCAGACATGGCCTAAGTGTGTGAGCATGCCCAGTATGACCTTTCAGTATGTTGCTGACTGAAATTTGCTAAATTTGTTTAAGTGTGTGAGCATGCCCACTATGGGCATATATACTATATATGTGTGAAAAATCAAGTTGGCGTTTACTTCAGGGCTCACCTTTGTGTTGTACATTGACAGGAAGCATGCTGTGCCTGCAGGGCTTCCATGAGTCAATTTGCATAGACTTATCAACATTTCTACATAAAGGGGGACAGCTATTATGTGTACATTTCTACCCGGGGGGGCACACATGATTGTTACTGTGGGTGTACATAGGATGAGGGGTACACCTGACACTTATACACATTTGCTAGGCCTGCACTGCTATTTCGGGTACTCCATTTCAGTCTGTACTGTTGCCTATTGTACTGGCTTGAGGCATACTACTGTACTACAGACCTTAGCTTCCAATTACACGCATATTAGTTTGTGACTTCATAGCCTACCCAACCCACATCACACTGCCTGGCCTGCTGTTATCTGTCTGCATAGGCCTGGGGGGAGGTTACTCATATGCCTCTTCAGAGGGCATGATACAGCATTTGTTTGTGTTTGTCTACAATTGTCCTGCTGGCTGTGACTGTTAGGTATGTGACCCCCCCCAACTGGTATGTGTGAGTGACTTAAGTTGTGTCTGTGCCAGTGAAATGCTGTAATGGCTTAGTGGTTCAGTACTGTGTTTATGGTGCATAGTATCCATACTTCGAGCCCTGTCACTGCTTTTCATTTTCCTGCTGGGCAGACCTGACTGGTTAAGGAACAGTAAAGCAGGTGTGAGCGTGTTTACCCAACTTTGCCCAACATTGCCCAACATTGCCCGACATTGCCCGACATTGCCCGACGTTGTGCTGGTTCGCTCGGTGCTCAGCTACACGCAATTGGATTTAAATATGTTCAATACTGGTAAATTGTGCTTAGCAGTGCTTTATATGGCTTAAAATATGGCACTCATGCCTCAAGTGGTGCTGCAGGGTTGCCTATGTCGGATGCACATAGGACACTCCCTATACATGTTTGAAAACAGGTAGTGTCAAGTTAGGCATCCCTTTTACTGTATGTGCGAGTCAGAGAGAGGTGTAATTTCCAGGGTTCCTACTGAGTCAGTGTATGTGCTATGCGTTTCCTCTTTGCCAAGGCCAGGGCATACTGGGCACGCCTCCTTCTGCCAACTGGGGCAGGTGCAGGTTGTTCCTCCTCCGAGTCACGCTGTGCCTGTGCAGGCCTTGGCAATGGTGGGGGGCTTTTTGGCCCTGCCGTATGCTGTTTCTGCTGCAGCTGTTTCCACAGGATCATATTGTGTAGCATGGCACATACCATAACAATTTAGGTACATGTAGTTGATGAGTACTGCAAGGTTCCACCAGATGTGTCCAGGCACCAGAACCATGACTTGAGCATACCAAACACATGCTCAGTTATGTTTCTTTTTTGTGTGTGTGCCTCATTATGGAGTTCTTGTTCAGGTGTGTCTGCATTTCTGATGGGTGTCATCAGCCACGGCTCCAGTGCATATCCAGCATCCCCCCACTAGGTGACCATCAGGGATGTCCCCATTGGCAAATCTCTGGTACAGCTCTGTCAGATGCCAGATGTGGGAATCGTGATAGCTTCCAGGGCAGCCAGCACACACATTCATTATTATGCCCTGGGCATCGCACACGACCTGGCAGTTGATGGAGGGAAAGCCCTTGCTGTTGATGTAGACCCTACCTCGCTCACCGGGTGGTGCTTTGATGCATATGTGCGTGCAGTCTATTGCACCCACTACCTCAGGGTATTCTGCTATTTGGTGGAAAAGATGCATATTGCTGGCCAATGCCTCACAGGAATGGGGGAAATATACGTGGTCACCGACATGTGCTGACATGGCATCCAGGAACTGGTGGAGTACCCTGGATGCTGATGCCTGTGAAATCCCCATCATATCACCAGTTGGTCTTTGGAAGGTAACTGTAGCTAGTATTCTTATGCCAACACATACCTTGGTATCCACTGGGATGGGTTTCTCTCTGTTGGTTCTGTGTGTGAGGTGTGGCTGCCACAGCTCAACAATTTGCAGTAGGAGGTCTCTGTCCACCTTAAAGTGCTCCAGTATCTCCAGCTCATGTAGCTCCTGGTAGGTTACCCTGGGTCTGTACATTCTTCTCCGTCTCCCCACTG
>NC_056726.1:899852793-899972793 GCF_019279795.1 Protopterus annectens | reverse complement strand
TATATATATATATATATATATATATATATATATATATATATATATATATATATATATATATATATATATATGTATGTCTACAGATATACAGACACCTATAATATATATACATATATAAATATATATATATATATATATAGATATATATATATATATATATATATATATATATATATATATATACATATATGTGTATGTGTATATATATATATATATATATATATATATATATATATATATATATATGTGTGTATGTGTGTGTGTGTGTGTGTGTGTATGTCTACGTATATACAAACACACACACACACATATGCATATAAATACATGTCCTCTACTTTTGCATGAGAGTGCTGCATGATATGTGTGAGGGAACATCACACATATCAAAACACACATATATATATACAGCAGTAAGTGTGCGCAAAATGGATGGTTATGTCAGGTGTGAACCCCATGCTGGGAAAACATTGCCCTTGTTTTTGACAGTGGGATTGGGAATTTGGGGAAGGATAGCAGGTATATTTATGGAGATGGGATGGAAGATAGAGAAGACAGCCTACAGGGGCAATATGTGACACATGTGGTGGGTAAATACCCTGGATGGGGAGTGTCCTCTGTGATGTGGATGCCCCATGAGACCCCATATTGAAACAATGGTACCAAGGCCTCCACCCATGGCCAGTCACAACATCAGCTTCACGGCCTTGAAGGTGCCTGGGCTGGAGGCTGAGCAGGAGGAGCATGCAGACAATGTGAGTGTGTACTGAGGGCCTCAAGGTGCTGTAACACATCCCCCAAGTCTCTATGGAGCCCCCTGTGCACCAGACACTGGACCTGACCTCAGGTGACAGGATCATGTCTGTGTGTGCTCCCGGGAGGGGGGTGAACACCATCCCCTGAGGTGGTTCCACCTGAAGGTAGTGCAGGACCAGTAGATGAGGAGGCCCCAGGGTGGGCCCCACATTTGATGTGGCTGGTAATGCGGCCAGATGAGGTGGGAGAGGTGGTTCTGCTGGCAACTGTTCCCTAAACATGCTATTGTGTCACTGTTATAGAACATATGTGAGTAGTAATAGTCCACACATTCCCATATCATATCCAGCAGCATGCATAGATATCCCCAATAGCACAAAACAACAGATGTGCAGCAATCACATAGTAGACAGACCACATGCATATATGGAACCAGAGTGGCCCTTACAATGGCGTGCAAGTGACATTGTCCACAACAGGCAACCAATTATAGTGTCCCCACAGGGAAGATGACTACAAACACATAGTAGAAAGTGTTGTACAATACAATATATGTCCCAGTGGTAGGTATTCTGCATACATACCTGTTGAGTTGTGTAATCAGATTATTGTTGCAGATATAGTGGGGGGGGAGACAGAGATGTGTATTAAAAACTATGATAATCTTGCTGCATGAGGTCATCAGACCTGTTTCCATCTTTATGTCCTTCAGGCAAGATGTCCAGGTTGAGGCTTCCCATTTATACAGAGGAGGAGAATAATATACTCTCACACCTGGTGCAACACTACCAGGTGTTCGGCCAAACAGCCCATGAGCAGCAGGAGTGGACCGCCCTGTGGAATGATCTTGTCCACAGGGTAAATGATGTTGGCCTGCATAACCGCAGTTATGAGCAGGTCTGGCATCCTTGCACAGACCTACTTCGCAATGCCCTTCAGCATGCTGCTGCAGTCAGGGGGGATCAGCTTGCAATGGGGAGGGTCATGCCATCTAGCCCCTCCTAACACATGTTGAGGAGCACCTTCCTAGCCTCGGGTCACCTGCCCGCCTGTGCACACAACACCTGGCGGACAGCATAGTGGAGATGAGTGCTACCCACACAAAGGCAGAGGAACTTGCAGGTAAGGCCACAGGGCACATCAGTAGACCACTGTTGTATATCCACCCACATCTGTACAGTTAGATCATGCATATGTGAGATGATATATATATAGTCTGTTGCTGCATAGTAGTGATAAACAGATGTGCATAATCTGTAGTATTGTAGACTTGTACTGTTGATGTACTGTAATGCTGCACCCACCCTGTACCAATGCCACAGCTGTTGCTACTGACATCATATCTCTCACACACTTATGTAGTTCCCTCTGGTATACCTCCAGGGCAGCAGCCTGTAGTTGGTGAGTATCGTGTTTGTTCAGGTTTGCCAATTCAGTGGTCATGTTATGGCCATGGTATATTCTATGCACACATTTAACACACTTACCCATAATGCATGCCATACATGTTCACGTATTGTTGCTTTTAACTGCACTGCATCACAATGGTCACCATGATGGTGTATCTGAAGGGTATGTCAGACTCCAGCAATATAACTAACATCCTGGCATTGCAAAATGCGTGCACACAGATGAACATAATGGTGGGGCAAATGGCCTACAGTAGGGACATGTGTGAAACATCACCCTTATACAGTGCTACAACAGTGTATATACCAGTATTACAATGGCAACTGTCACAGGGCTACACTATGGCATATCACAATATTGCAGTCCACAACCCTTACAACCTGCAAAGTGGTCCTAACATGAACAGTGAGTGTGTAATATGACATTGTATGCTAGGACAGCAAATATGGGAAATACATACCTTCACAAACACTGGAAGCATATGTGTGCACACACTCCAGATAAAATATAGTGGAAGCAGCTGTTGAGGTACTGACTGCATTAATTTGTCATGGAAATGCACCTTCCAGCAAGTGCACATCCCCAATGTCACATCAAGAAATGGTCTGCTATCCAAGACATTTGGCCATCGAATGTGCCCATTTACCTGCAACAGAGGCAGCCATGGCTTGCACACATCTTACATGCCATGGTGTGGACCCCATATCCAACAGGTAGCAATCAGGAGTTGGACATGTAGCCATACATCACCATTACATATACCATGGCAAACAGTGCAGACAGTCATGCATGTGGCAAAATGTATGGGACAGGAAAATTATAGGAAGTAAACAGTTGGCCATCCAAGACAGATGATGTCAGATGTAGCAAACTGGTCACACAGGCTGCCAAGTAACATAGCACAACACTGAGTGAGTTGCAGAAATGTCTAGCAAGTACTAGCTGTGCAGTACCCGTATCAGCAATTGCCTGGATTCTGTATACATGTGACCCATGGGTTAGGATAATTAGATGGCACAGTTGTACCACAGGAAACATCAGCCAGGACTCTCTATAGGTAGCATATGGATAACAGAAAAGGTCCCCAAAAGGCATGCATTGCAATGTGTACTGGTGTAGCAAGACCACGTTGGAAACCTATAGGCAGTCTCAAGTAAGATACAACCAACACCTCACCCCACCTCATGCCCACCATCCCTATCTGTACCATGCTGGTGCCAGTGTACACCTGTATGTTTGCCATTCATTAGCTGGGACTAGGCTGTTACATGTGGTGTTCAGTGTTTGGGACACTGCAAACTGACACGTGTGTAGGCCATAGTTATCAAGCATCTTCAAAAAGACTGAAGGTGAGGAGGGGGTGTCATCATGATGCAACAGTGCACTGCAGCAGTAATCCAAAGGATGCTATGATTACTGTATCTGCACACAATCAGGGTCAGGAACTGTGGCAGACATAACCCTGATGCCACAGCAATAGTGATGGCAGTGTGTGAACTCCAAGGGATGTGCAAATGAGTTAACTTTGCAATCATGCAGAGTTGGGGGACATGTCTAGGGCAGACTGACCAAATACTGGCAAATGCAGATGGCCCATGCTAGTATACCCCTGCCAGGAATAGTGACTGCTGTAGTACACATAACAGTAGGTGCAACAAACCATTATAAGGGTGTGCACACATATGCACCCACAAAGTATATGCATCTCAATCTGCATCAGCAATACTAACAGATTTGTTTGACACTGCATTTGATTGTACAGGTCATATGTCACATATCATGCTCATGTAATGTTAACATATGCAGTAATGTGTTCCCATGGCATATCAAGGAAGAGGGCAGCATATCAATAAGGGTGTGTACACTCACCATAGCCATGGTAAGGTTTGACGGTTGTCATTGTAATTGTATCGTGTTGGCCATACATGCACCGCTGAAGATGACATCTGTAAATCAGACATCAGGCATTCACAAATGACATCTATCCACATATCATCCCAGGTATGTTTCGGACAAAGACATAGGGGCTGAGAGAAGCCGAGCAGACATAACTGACACAGTAATACACATTCAGCAATGATGTGTAAACCTGTGAGGTATGCTGCACAGTACACGGCAGGGTGCTGAACAGGTACACAGCAATACTGTGTACATGAGTGCAGTGTTTTCCAGGGGAAGGGGCATCACCTACTAACACTGCCCATGCATCACGCACATGTATACTGTTGCTAGCACGGATTGACTATAGCTGCAATGCATGCTGTTGAGTACCATATATTATGCTGTTGACAGATGGGTAATGGGAGGTCTGTGTGTAATATCTTAGTGCAACCTCACCTGTAAGTGTGTGTGGGTGGGTGGGGGTTATTTTGTCTGTAACTGCAATCTGGTGGAGTGGAGGGGGGGTTGATGTATGTAGGATGTGTGTGGGTGTATGTGTGTGTGCACTTGTGTGTGTGTCCATGTATGAACATGTGTGATTGAGGGGTTGTTCATACGTCTCTACTTCCTTTTGAAATCATGCAGTACATGGACATGGACTGTCACATGAGACACCAGGAATACTTCTCTGGCATGTAATCTCAGGACAGCTGATATTATAATAAGGTATGTAGCATGTAACATGCATTGGGGGGGGAAACTAGACACCAGGTATAGTATTATAATTGCAATCAGCAGAAAGGTGAAATAATACCCATGTATGCAGCACTGCAGATGCATTGGGGAATTACTAGACATGACCAGTGAGTGTATCCAAATATTACTGTTGTCCACATAATAAGTTAATAGAGCAACAGATCTTGCATCTACTGAGCAATAGTTACATATGACACTCCAGTGCATAACATTATTGAATTCCTGTTGTAGCCCCTAACATATGGGGGCCATGCTCACGATGTCTGGACAAATCCAGGGTGAACACTACATGACAGCAGTGAGTCCTTGTAAAACCGACTCAAATCAAGTCAAAGAGGTAATGGAGTAACAGGTCATGTTTTGTGATCACTTGTCTAGGCATTTAAAAAAATGATACGTTCATGATTGGTATTAATGAGTGTAAGTTTCCAAGTGTGATGCAGGATGGGAACTTAAGAGAATAAACTTAGGACAGTCTTTAAACTCGGGGACAGGTCAGTATTATGGTGGAATGTCAGGGTGTGTGTGTGTGTATGTGTGTGTGTGTGTGTGTGTGTGTGTGTGTGTGTGTGTGTGTGTGTGTGAGAGTGTGTGTGTGTGAGTGTATATGTATATGTGTGTACTGTTAAGCTATGACATACAGGTCTTAAAGTGCGTTTCTTCTTTTCCCAGGTGGCGAGGTGGGTCAGGGTCCCTCCTACAGGCAATCTGATATTGGTGTCCATACAGACACAGAAAATGATGATAGGTGTGTTAAGACAAAAGTGGGGTTTTCAAAGGCTGAAACTGTGTCATCGTTTGACATCCCCCTGTTATCCACCCCATCCCTGCACACAGTCACAGTGCCTATAGATACCCCATCACCAGTGGCCATAGCAGAGGGACAGTTGGCAGTTGGTGGCAGTGCACAGGACAGTGTGGTATCTATGGCTGCTGTGTCTGGACACAGAAGCCATAGCTGGATATCTGGCAGGGTACCACATAGGCAAATGTACAGGGATGCTCATGGGAGGGATGCTGTTCATCATGCCCCTGGCAGAAGTGCCACATCTGGTACCACCAGATGCATGTTTCAGGCTGTCATGGAGGTGCAGGCACATATGAAATGGTACGCCAGACAGGGTCTGAGGCTGCAGATGGCTGCTATTTCAGCTGTAACTGACAACATCAGTGATCTTGCAGGTGCCCTCCATTATTTTACAGGGGTCATGGATAGATGGTGGGGGTGAGATGGTGGGACTCCTCGACCGTGGACTGTCCATGCTAGAGCATGTGGTGGGAATGGTGCGATGGCCACATGGACGTAGGCCAGCAACATCAACAGCTGGAAGTCGATGTGGACATGCAAAGAGACCAAGCCGTTCCTGTAGTGGCAGTACCAGTTCCAGCACTGCAGGGGTGGCGCTGTCCACACCACACCACAGCAGGCCATGTGCACGTAGCCCTGGCCAGTCTCAGGAGGAACCTGGTTCCAGTGGACATATGTCATCATCAGGGGAGAGTACCATATCGAGGCTTGTACCTGGACATGCCCATGGAATCCCTGGCAGGCAGAGTTCTCATGTCCGTGGCCAGTGGCGGTTAACTGCACACCCTGCCAGGTATGGTCTGCAGCTGTCCAACAAACACAGCCACATGGCAGAACTGTATGCATGCATACTCACACACAATACAAACGCACCTAGGGCAACCCCATACGTACACACACCATATCACCACAGCCATATCAGTAATTAAAACCACTCACTCACACACATGGTGTGAAATGTATGGCCCAGCCTAGGACTCTGTCAAACCAACAACACACCCTGTGCATATGATGATACCTGTGCCACATCCCTGTCATCCATAACATCGATTGAGGGCCAGGCTAATATGGTTCTGATGCACACGGTGACTGTACTACAGTGTACCAATGTACTGCTGTGTAACACGTTGTCAGCAGTAAACTTTAGTCCTTACATGTCAGGAAGTGTAGCTGTCCAGCCATGATGCATTATAGCTGTTATTAACACTGAGTGATTATGGTCTCCATAATGTTATCCATTTGTGTTGTAGGTGTCCATGTGTCAGCAGGAGGATGGTCTGCTGTCATATCTCACAAGGGGTATGGCACTGTGGTGACACCTTGGGTAAGCCATATCCTGGGTACAGATGAACACATGTCACAGGTCTGTATAACAGTTACTTCCTGTGCCACATGGCCGATAGGTCTGGGGGTGGTGTATACAAGTGAGTGCATGGTGGCTGCTGTTAGCAGCCTTCTACAGTGAACAATAGTAGTTGTACTGGGTGGTGCACACCACATGTTTGTGTATGACACACACAGAGGCTTCGGTGTTGAGGCAATACACAGAGAATACTGCACACAAGGATGTATGTACCTGTGCAAGGAACCCATTGTAGCCTATGTAATTCCCCAAGCCAGACTAAGCAGAACAACACATTGTGGAATAAGCAGTCCGCTAGTTTAATGTCATTGACAATGGTACCGGCAGGGTATACGTCCCCTTTTCTAATGTAGTGCAATCCTCAATATGGTAAACATATGTGTGCTGGTGCGGGTGGCACAGCCCTACCCTTTGTAGGGTGAGAGGTGCTGTAGAACCACAGATAGTGTGATAGACAAATACCTAACCTGTTAACATAAACTGTGCAGTATTACAGCCAGCTACATGGGGGAATACACTCAACAGTAACTGCAATGATGTTGGCTGTGTCCACAACAGCCATAACCAGCTATATATACCAACCCCAGTATTGCTGTACACCTATACAGTGGGGAAGTGGCCATTTACATATCTAAGAGTAGTTGTGATGGAATGTATGTCCACAGGATGATACCTGTGACATGTTAGCATATGCCATGTGGTTCTTGGATAGATGACCCCCTGGGATATGTATATTCTGCAACCTGAAGTAGATCCCTCCACATACACTCATACTTGGCAACACTGGCTCTAGACCCCTACCTAGGTATGTAGTGCTACTGATGTGTGTGGCGTTAAGTGCACACACCACACTGCTTTTAGGATGAGGTGTGTTCCAGGTTACATATTACATGCAGAATATCCCCAAGCATGTACAATATGGTAATGGGGGATGTAATGGTTGTATATGGGCAATACATAGTGTGACATACCATCATATACACATTGACAAACACATAACAGTCAGACTCACATCTGAGAGACATGGGCCTATCAGTGCTAACTACCTTGTCAGTGTGTCCATTGTTTTACAGGTAGGTTGCGCACAGCACATGCATAAGTGAGCTGGATAGTGTCATCAGTTGCCTGTATGGTTGATGGTGACAGTGGTCACCATACAGTGGTACATTGGACATGTACTGTGGGTAACATGGTGTAATGACAGTATACCCAGCATCCACACTCCACTGTGGATATTGTACGCACTGGAACCCATGATGACACTCTGACATACCCACCATCACACATTGACCATGACTGCAATACAACCCCTTGTCCATCCCAAGAGTGCTACTACAGGGATATGCATCTAATGTATATGCCACAGGCATAGTAGGGTGATGCATTGTCATGCCTCTCCTATGGGTAGCAACATCACTATCCCTAATACTGTGTGGCAATGCATATTGTAATAGGAGTATGTGGCCTCGGAATGCTGTACCCTACATATATACGCACATGCACACATACACACACTTGCCAGAACTCAGTGGGTATCCCATGCCTATCAACCCATTTGTACAACAGTGTTGTGCTGGTACTGCAAGGCCTAGGTAGCCCTTAGGGAGAGGAGCATAACAAGGTACATGTAATGTCCAGTACAGCAGCAGCTACATCTAACTATGGCAATGGGTACTGCGGTGGTTGTGAAGGACCTCAGGGTATTCCCAACTATAGGCCTACAAACACACAGAAACTGATATTCTCAGTAATGCACACGTACACATTTGTCAGTACTGGGGTACATTGGTGCAGGTGTTCATATGTGTGTACCAGGCTACTGTCCATGGAGAGATGGGAAGTGTATTGGATGAGTGTACAGCGGTATCATGCCACCAGCCATGTGCCAGCAGGCCATCTATCAACAGAAACCACTGTGGTGACCTTTGGGGTGAGAGTGACATGATTCAGCCAATCATCCTGGTGCCTCCTGCTGAGAACCGGTGAGGTGCTCCAGCTGACATGTATGCAATATGTATTACATAACATGGTTGGTGTCTGTCTTGGAGATCTGTACCCAAGCATGTTCTGTTGACTGTGGTAGTGTAGTTGAGGTATCCATGGCATGTTGTGTACAGGGTGTTGAGTCCTATCTGTGCAATTTATAACACAGCTGGATAGACATGTCAGTGTCAGTCAAGCATAGATTGCCTGTATGTATCCAAGATGGATACCTGATATCTGCACATCTGTACAGGGACTGACAGACATCATCTTGCCAACTAACTATGCATTAGGATATATGTGTTGACAGATAGACGTCTGACACCGATAGGTATGCCATTACTTCATGACGGCAGCCCTCACTGACATGTGCTATACACACAGTAGTCTACAGTTATTTTCCACATGTCAGATCATTATCCAGTAGGAAATATTTAATGAGACAAAGCTCACACACCAGGAACATGACAGTGAGGACTCAGAGTCCATCTTTGCATGCAGGGGTGTTTGTTTCCAGTACTACAATTAGCAATCTACTCTTACTTGGGAAAGCACTGTCAACAGTAGTAATGTAATGATACACTACATACCAAAGTGACTGCATATAACCTGGGATACTACCCTTGTATGTAACACATTCACACAGATAAGAGTGTTGTACAAGCCATATATACTCAAGTGTCCCAGACTGGAGACTCACACCCCTTGCTACTGTAATGACAGCACATAGATGCATGCTATGTACATGACATTACATACACTTATTACAGATGTCATTACCCTGCTATGTTATCAGACTGGGATGTGAGCACTGGTTACCAGGGCTGAGCCATGCTTAGCAGGTGTCAGCATTGCTGCAATATAACAGCTAAGCACATTTGCATACTGGTAAGCGAAGCCTACATGGTGTAAATGCCCATACATTTAACCGTAACTTAGCACTGCTTAGCTTCACACAATCCTGCGCAAACATGCTTAAAGTTGCTCAAAACTGCCTTAACCACTCTGTATCGAGCAGTCCTTGTTCTGCCAAGCAACAAAATAAACAGCCCTTGATTCCAGGACCCTGTACACTAGGGTCACAACAGTTAACTACTACACCATGACAGCTGTGAAGACAGTTGTTGTTTTTCCAATATATCTGTCAGTACACTTATTGAATAGTATTGAATAATTGCTGTGACTTCTACAATTGTGTAGTACTTGTTAGTGCTATTACTGTTGCATCACATATGTTGTTATATCTAAATACACACATATCAAATACATACGGTGTGATACATCTGGGAAGGCATACACAACAGTAATGTTTACACATGACAAGGATATGGATATATACATATACATATATAGATATATGTCTACATGTACATACACATATATATTCACATATATGTATTTATACAGATCTGTATAGTGCATCATATATATGGCCATTTATTGATCTCTCTGCATATACATACACATATAGTTTTATATATATATATATATATATATATATATATATATATATATATATATATATATTTAAATACATTTGTATAGTGCATCATATATATGGCCATATATAGCTATGTATATATATATATATATATATATATATATATATATATATATATATATATATATGTGTGTGTGTGTGTGTGTGTGTGTGTGTGTATATATATATATATATATATATATATATATATATATATATATATATATGTAGATATCTATAACTATATGTGCATATATATATATCTATATATCTGTATATGTGTACACAAATATAGATGTGTGTGCATATATATATATATATATATATATATATATATATATATATGTGTGTGTGTGTGTGTGTGTGTGTGTGTGTGTGTGTGTGTGTATATATATATATATATATATATATATATATATATATATATATATATATATATAGAAACATATGTGTATGTAGATATGTATATGTGTATATATCTATATAGATATATGGATATATATATATATATATATATATATATATATATATATATATATATATATATATTTACCATATGTCCAGAACATGGAGTGGAGTCATACCTCAGCACCAAAAGTCTCAGCCTCTTAGTGCAAGGGGATGTCATGTATGTATTACAGGTATATATGTAGACTGTTGCTACTGTAAAAGGAGTTGTCTTAACAGAAATGTTGGAGGTCACATCTGCTATTGACATGTATGCCATCAATTACTGACAGGCATCCTAATGTCATTATAGGACAGTACCACTGATATCACAGTAATGATCCCGTGGACTACAGCAGCGATATGATCAATGAATGTGGACAGTTTGACACAATCTGGTCAGTCCAGCGGTATACACAGATCCTCTTAGTGCAAGACATATGGACCAAGCCTGCCAATGTGGATGTTAACAGCCATGTAAATGGGTATATCACATAAATACTGGACTACATATGCCCACACAATTTATGCATTCACACACTCCTGTCTGTCCTGGCACATAATAACCGGTGGTGCAGAGGTTACATGGCCACATATTACCCACTAGTTAGTGACATACATCTGTACAGCATCCCAATGCTTTGTCAGAAATACATGACAGTTATGGTGGCCCGGCAGCAGTACATCTGGCAAATATCTGGACATAACATCACACTGGGTAATTACACTAAGTCGGTAGGCATGTAATAGAGCACTGTGCAAACTACAGGCAGACTGCCATAACACTGGTCTACATTTCTTATGGGGGAATACACATGTACCTGCAAATATAGCAGGCTCTACAGGCATGTCACAGCACAGAGTAACAGACACCTGTGTGAAAGTGCATACCCACAACCAATGTGAACACAGCCACAGCCACATATGGTAGGCAAGCTTAATATTACAGTATATGGACTGTCTGATCAACACCATCCTCATATGTGCCACTCACACACTAACCCTACATATACTGGGCCATGACACAGTGTGATCCAATGCCTGTCTGTGGTATGGGACATGTGTGTGTTTGGCCCTCCAAACATGTGAGCCAATAGGGCACCATACACTGGAGCAGCATGTAACATCAGATAGAAAAGGACCAAGAACACAGACATCTACCACAGTCTGTACACAGGCCAAGGTACATATTCACAATACACACACACACTGTCTACAATCACCATAAGTACACAGCCTTCACTACTATACACACAACCATAGAATTCCCAGGTTATGTCCTCAAATATAACCCCTACTATACATAACATGTCTAGCAGTCTGATATCTCACTGGCTTATCAGGTATGATGTCAATAAATAATGGTGTACAGAACATATGCACCTCTTACTGCTTGACATATGTACAAAGGTTGACAGATTTCTGGCTGGAAGCACAAAGACAGGGCCAATATTGACATGTTGCTGTGATAACCTCATACATTTACTGTTGTAACAGGGTTTGTTGTGACATATGTCCTATGAGGGATATGAAGTCAGTAACTCTCATGGCTGTCACCATGTGCTGACTGCATACACACACATCTATATCTGTGTACACATATACAGATACATAGATATATATGCACGTATAGTTATATATATATATATATATATATATATATATATATATATATATATATATATATATATATATATATATATATATATATATACATATATACAGAGGGAGCTATATATGGCCATATATATGATGCACTTCTAAAATATGTAATCAGTGAGTAACACAAGACACATAAGACTCCAAACACTGGCCAGTCTGCAGATAACCCTACAGGTGGGAGTTTCCTCAAACACATAACACTATCATGACAGGTATTAAATCATGTATACCAGCCATATCCACACAACCCCTGTTAAACCAACATTACTCTAAATGCAGAAGAGCAACACTTACATTCTGTAGTCATATCTGGAACATCCCCCTCTTGTTTGTTGGCCTGTCTCCTCAGTGTACATTGTTAGAGGTATATCCCACTACCATATGTGATGCAGTTTGCCAAACATCGACATGAAGTCCTGCTCACATTGAATGAAAAAGGCCAACACCCACATGATGTTACTAGTTATAGGAGTGTGTTTCCATACAATTGGCTATGAGAATGTTACCATAGTTGTTCCACATGAAATCAGCTAGTGGGGGACTGCATTTCATGCAGAGGCCATCAGCTTATTATGAACATCACTTACAAAACACAAGCTGCTGCCTAAGCAAAGCAAGTGTACTTCTCCACATCTACCAGACAGGGAGTGAGAGAGACAGAGACAAAGTAAGACAGGGAGGGGGTGAGAGAGTAAAACCTAAGCATGTTTGCGTCACACACTTACCAGTACAGGGTTTTAAACCCCTGCCTGACTATGTATTGATATTACATGTCTATGCAGTTATTGCATGTGCCACAGAGATTACATGTTGGGTAACAGTCCAAAGGTATATTTGACGGTGAGTGACATCAGCAACAGTGATAAAGGAGGGATAAAGTAGGTGTGTAGTACACGTGCCTGTACACAAGAACATGTGCCAAGGCCAACACAGCCACACTCTCTCAAGGACTCACACACATTATCACAGTTAGCAGGGTCAGGATTAGACTTCCTAACTAACTAGTTTGCCACAATACAGTAATACACAGGTATCACATGCACCACAGGAATTATCAGGATGATATATGGCCAAAGGGTACATCAAGGTGTCTGACATCAGAAGTCATGCTTCAGTAAGCCAGTGGGAGGTGCAGTGAGTGTGAATGGCATCCAAATCATTATTCTCCACATAAACACACACACACACACACACACACACACACACACACACACACACACACACACACACACACACACACACACACACACACACACAGGTTTGCCAGTACTGACATGCATGGGTGCATTGCTTCACAGGTATGTAGTGGTTGACTGTGCCAGAAGGCTGTGCAAGGCTAGGTGAAGGGTATACCTTGGCATCAGGTCACATGACAATGGTCTGCAGTGTGGATCAGTTGTGTAGTGTCTGGATTGGCCCACACAGGTGGTTATTGTATTCACCATCCAGTCATCTGGGTTACTATTGTGGCTGGCCAGTGCTGTGCAATGCTTGCCATGTATGTGTTCTATATTCCATAACATGGACGGTGTCTGGGATGTGCACATGTCCCACATGCATGTTCTGTGACATGTGGAAGTGAACCTGGGGTGTCTGGGGCATGTTGTATAGACAGATTGTTATCATCAGATATGCCATTCCTGACCTCATGTGGTGAGAACTGGCAATGAACACCAGATTGACCTTGCACCTACATTGACAGTATGTTACAGGTTTCACTGGTGTCAGTGGCATCTGTCCATACAGGGCATGTGCATAAGGCATGGCATGTCCTTTGAGGGTTACATTTGCTGGCTCTACAGTTGTTGCATGCATCCAGTGGGGAACATAGTGAAGGAGCACTGTATGCAATGATTTGCCTATTGTAGGGATGGGATGGGGTGCCATGTCCTCTGTAGTCCACTGCAATCACACTATAGTTACTATCTGTGGGCAATATGCAGAGAACTCCCAACATAGTGGTTGTTGCTTAGCCAAGTGTGATTGTGTATGAGACATGGGTGGAGAGTGTTCTATTGGTAATACAAGGCTTGTCTATATTGTTCCCTAAGCCATGATGTCACATGTAGGGGGTATGGATTGTCTACCCCAGCCTCTCTGCTGTTTGATATATGTTATCCTTCTAAGGTGGACATTGTGACATATAATACGCCCACCATATAAAAAATTGGCAAAACCCACTTCACAATCAGTCCTGTTACACACTCACAGCTACCTCCACACAGGATACGTATGACGAACACACACACACGCACACACACACACACACACACACACACACACACACACACACACACACACACACACACACACACACACACACCAGGTCTCATAGTTGCCATGTCTGGGATTAGAACTTCTACCTAATTAGTATATCACACTATAGCATTACACAGTTATAGCACAGAGATTACTGGGCTACTCCTTCCCCAAAGGTGTATTTCAAAGTGAGGACATCAGCAGGCTTGCCAAAGTAGGGCAATGGAAGTTGTAGTGACTGTGAATGTCCTCAAAAGCATTGATCCCTACACAGGCAAACAAACACACACAAAGTTTTACAGTTGCCATATCTGTGACTAGAACTTCTACCTAACTAGTACATCACACTACAGCATCACGCAGTTATAGCATGCACCACAGAAATTACTGGGTTACTCTTTTCCCCAAAGGTGTATTTCAAAGTGAATGATATCCAAGGTTGGGCAATGGAAAGTGTAGGTCATAGGTTCAGAGGTTCATAGGTTGGTACCAGGTGATCGCCCCTAGGGCCTATACATGACTAGCCATGACAATTCCCTGGCTATGTCTTCTCACAATATTTACTTCCCTGGATCCCTGTCTAGCAGGGCAACTGACATGATCCCTGGGATAAATTTCCTATCTCCCATCCAATCGTTCAGGTTCTTTTTGAAGAGGGCCAAAAAGGCAATCTGCTTGACATGTATGGGCAGTCTATTCTGGAGTCTGGCGAGTCTCTGGGTCAGGAACACATCCCCTCAGCATGTATTGTTCATTGTGATGACAAGGTTTGGATTCCTGGAGCATGTGGCTGGAGTTCTTTAAGTGTAGCATGTCCAACAGTTCTGGGTTTGACATGGCATTGTATGTTAAGCAGAGATTGCCTCTAAGTACACTGTATGTGACAGAGTATAGCTGGATAATTTTCATATGGTCAGCATAGGGCATCTGATTTAGGCCTGTGATTCTTTTAGTGAGGTAAGTCTACAGCCTTTCTAGTTGTTGCAGATGTCTTATGAGGTACATACCTAATGGGCCATTGTAGTCTGTACTGAGTCTACTGAGAGATGACTACAGTGGGACAATGGCCTCTTTTTTACTGGATGTAAAGCCCTTTGTGATGAGGTGTGCCACATAGGTGGATTTCCTGACTGTTGTGGCAATGTGGTTATCAAAGATGAGATCCCTGTCCACCTGTGTCCCTAAGCCTCTTATCACACTTCAGGTGTTTAGTGTACTGCCACCTATGTGGTACTTCACAGGTACATGTCCCTTCCCAAAGGGGATAACTATACATTTCTTGGCATTGATTTTGAGGCTGGCTTAGGCACCAAGCATCTCTTTCTGTAAGGTCCTTCTGTATAATATCCACATCATGTGGGGATTCAGTATTGACTCCCAGTGTACAGTCATCTGCGACCATTGTTTGCCAGAGTCCCTTAGTGTTGACCTGTACTTCAGAGCAGTAGATGCCAAACAAGGGCAGTCCCAGGACTGAACCCTGAAGCACTTCAACTGTCACTTGTCTGGGGTTGGAGTTGGTGTTGCCTACATTTACAGTGTGGGTTCTGTCAGTACAGCAGTTGGCAGCCCATTGGGTGACATAGGGATTAATGGCCAGCTTGGCACATTTATCTATGATTCCAGACTGGAGGATGGTATTGAAGGCCTTGGCGAGGTCTGGATAGGCTGTGTGAACCACCTTACCCTCATCCACAGCTCTGGAGACTGATTCAAAGTTGTCAGTTAGGTTTAGGTGACATGATCGGCCCTTCACAAACCCAACCTGGTTGGAGTCCAGTGTTTTCAGGTTGCCAATGTCTTTGTTTTAATTTCCATGATAATACATTCTATGGCCTTGCAGATCAGGCATGTCATATTGCTGGGGCTGTAGTTCCCAGGATCCAAGGTGGATCTCCCCTTGTGGACTGGGATAACTATAGCTGTGCACCACACAGTGGGCACAAAGCCTGATGTGTGGCTATGATTATACATGGCACGTAGGTGAGGTGCCAGTTCATTTTGTAGTTCATGTAGTACACAACACCTCCAGGCAAAAATGACTAAGAACACCAAGACTCCACAGCTAGACAGCAGCACACTTTTAATAACAGTGTAGTCAATTCGACCCAACACCAAGTAAAATTGCAGTAACAATAGTCAATACAACCCAGCACAAATTTAAATCAATAAACAGTTAACAGTTAAGCGCTTTCACCTAACCAATGTCAGACTTCATCAGAACAGTGTCTGAACATTTGTTGAAATGTAACCAGCAGCATTCATATGTCCAGCAGAAAGAAAGCATCAATGAGCCATTCCCTCCCACATTTAAAAAGACATTCACTACATGTAACTAGTAAAAAATGTGTTGTACAAAGCTTGAACACATCTGAATATAATAATGTTATAAAATCCTTATATTAATTCTTAGTCACTGTACAATTTGATAATAGAAATTATTACATTAAAATTACCATATTATTATTTTTAGTTTATCAAACCAGCTCTATAATTTCACTGACCTCAGTCTAAGGACACTACTAATACTAATATAATCATTTAAGCCCAGGGGTTTACCTGCTTCCAACTTAATTTGCCAGAACAGCTCCCTATATTCAAGTCTAGCCTCCCAGTTACCTCCATGGGTATCAGATGTCACATGTCCCTTGTGAACTAGGATAACTGTAGCTGTGCGCCACACAGTGGGTATGAAGCCTGAGCTGTGGCTATGATTAGACATGGCACATAGATGAGGTACCAGTTCATTTTGTAGTTCATGCAGTACACAGCCCGGGATGTTGACTGGTCCCATGTCTGCTGTTGTCCTAGCTCTGGAGAGTGTGTTTTTTACTTGTGTGGCCATTATTACCAGAATATGGCAATCTTTCAGTGTTGAGACAAGCTCTTTTGGGGGTGGGAGAGGGGGTGCAGTTGGCACTGAATTGATCTGCCAGGATATTGGTAATATCCTTGGGAGCAGTATATTTAATACCATCCTGTTGTAGCTCAGAGCAGATCTGAGCATTGCCATTTAGATTCCTGACATAGCTATGGAATGGTTTGCAGTTGTCTTTGGCATATTTGGCTATATTATGTTCGTAACTAGCTTTGGTGGATGTTATGAGGGATCTCAGCTTCTTACTATGGCTGGTAAGGGAGTATTTTGCATCCTGGAAATTCCCTTGTTTCTGCAACAATTTCTTCCTTTTGTTGTACAGTATGTTTATGGCAGGAGACCACTACATTGGCTTCCTTTTCTTGGTGGGGAGTGTCTTGGTTCTATATTGGATGGCACGATTCATGCACAAGTGGATGTGCTCATACAGTGCCTTGATGTAGGATTAAGCAGTCATCCTTTCAGTTCCTGTCTGCATGGGTGTCATGACATTAGTCACGTCTGACATGTGTAGCATGATGTTGGGTTTGGAGATGTGTCTTACAGAGGTTTCCTTACTGGGGTGTGGGGGAGGGATGTGGTTGTTAAGGGTGATTAGCTTATGGACAGACCTGACCACAGATGGGGTGACCATAGGTGTGGAGCATTGATTTCCCATGTTGGTAATTACCAGGTCTAGGATATTTGAGCCCCTGGTGGGCTATGGGTTACTTGATCCAGGGCATTAGGAATTATGACTTCCAAGAACCGTTGGGCACATGTGTTGGTACATAAGTAGTTTTCGCAGTTAATGGCAGGGTAGTGTATGTCACCCAGTATTAGGGTGTGTGGTTGTATTATAATATTTCCCAGTATGTTTTGAAAGGTGTAGTGGGAATCTTGGGGCATGGTGGGGGTTCTGTAGCAAGCTATACAATTTGGATTGCAGTCTGACCTAGTGTTAGTTGCACCAGGGGTATTTCAGATGTATTCTGTTGGGCAAGTAGCCTGGTGGTGTGAATATCCTTGGTGAATATGGACACTCCTCTCCCTTTATTGTTTTGGTCCTGGTTTGGTGGCCGACAGGTGTGGTGATAGCTGTACCTGGTATTGCAGGGGTGCTCTCTGGAGCCTTGGATCAGGTCTCTGTTACTGGACAGATATCAATGTTCTCCATTTTTAGGAGAGCCAAGTGACTGTGAATGGCCACAAAAACATTGATCCCTACACACACTCACACACACACACACACACACACACACACACACACACACACACACACACACACACACACACACACACACACACTCACACACAGTTTCACAGTTGCCATGTCTGGGATTAGAACTCCTACCTAACTTGTACATTACGCTGCAGCATCATGCAGTTATATGACATGTCAAGGAGCTTACTGGGCTATTCTTTCCATGAAGGTGCATTTCACAGTGAATGACATCAGCAACTAGTACAACACACTACAGCATTACACAGTTATAGGCCACCCACTGAGCTTACTGGGCTATTCATTCCCCAAAGATGTATTTCAAAGTGAATGACATCAGCAGGCTTGCCAAAGTAGGGCAATGAAAGTTGTAGTGACTGTGAATGGCATTGATCCTTACACAGACAAACAAACACACACACAAAGTTCTACAGTGGCCATGTCTGGGATTAGAACTCCTACCTAACTAGTACATCACAGTACAGCATTATGCAGTCATAGGACACACCACAGAGCTATCTAGGCTACTTCTTCCCCAAAGGGGTATTTCAAAGTGAATGCCATCAGCAGCCCTGCCAAAGTAGGGCATTTGAAATTGTAGTGAGTGTGAATGACCTCAAAAACATTGATCCCTACACAGACAAACAAACAGTTGCCATGTCTGGGATTAGAACACCTACCTAACTAGTACATTACACTATAGCATTATGCAGTTATAGCATGTGCCACAGAGCATATAGGGCTACTCCTTCCCCAAAGGCATATTTCAAGGTGAAGACATCAGCAGGCTTGCCATAGTAGGGCAATGGGGAGTGCAGTGTGTGTGCACTGGCCATAACCCATTCATCTGAAAGCAGATTCACAACACCCAGGCACACACAGGGTTATATTTCACAGGTACGCGTATACAACTGCTAGATGACTACTGACTTGTACAGTCATGTTACACAGTTATCACAAGCACCACAGACACTATAGTGTTGAGGGATACCAGAGGCAAATGTCTAAAGTGATTGACATTTGAACATCATGTGGTTTTAGCCAATTGGATGTGTGCTGGGTGGGACAGGTCTCATGATGGGAGGCTCTTTGTCACGGTCTGTCACTCCATCTTCTGCACATCTATGTATGTGTAATTTTGGCCTATTATAGTGTGTTCTCCTTGGATATATGTGTGTATTTCTATGCAATGTGTGTGCAAAGCATGACTGGTGTGCAATGAGGAGTGTGTATAAAAACATCTGTGACTGTCACATATGCATAGTCCACTGTTGTTGCCAGACATGGGCTTCATTTCTAAGTGTGGGAGAATGCCCAGTATGACCTTCTGTATTGAATGTGTGAATCCATTCCAGGTAGGTTGTACTCCAATGTAGGTTTTGTGTTCTACACCTACAGCTAACAACCTGTTTCTGTGGGATATCTGTAGATTGGTTGACAATATGGGGTCAAAATGGGCAAAGGAAAGTGGGTTACTGTAGGTAATTGTGTCTGTGCTGCTTCTGCTACATGTTCTTGGTGTTAGCAAAGATATTCAGACATATGTACTGTTTTACAATGTGATGTTTTATATCATCAAGTACTGTCAGGTATACGTATTTGCTTGCAGTAATGTCCTGGGGAACACAGGGTGAATGCAACTGTGTCCAGTATTGTGGTCTGCAGCCTACATATTCTTGCACAATCATGCCATTTTGGAGGAGAAGCTGCAAACACTTGCTGATGGGTCTGTGTAAATGCTTCAGCACTTTGGTACAGTGGTGGCTAAGGATCCCATGCTTGTGCATCCATCTACATGACAGTATGCCCATATCCTGCTGTGGCCATACCTCACAGCTGTACAGATTCATACAGGTTACCCAGAGGCAGGGGTCATAATTCTGGACATTACCCCTTCACATTGTGGTTTATGTGCAGGTTTGTGGCCACCCATTCCTGTGTTTGCAGGCAGGGATAATATGCACACACAGCTGAGTTTCAGAAGTCACACACTCCATGCCGTCCATGCTCCTACCCCCCGTCTATTATTCTACCCTCTTCCAAACATTATGTAAACATTATCTGATAAGTTCCCTATAGTTATCACCTCACCCCAGCAGTAATTTGGCATTGGTCCACAGTTCATGCAGTAGGACATGGTGGACATGTTACGGGGATTTTTCGACATGGCCTTGCATTTGGGTCCTGTGGACTGTGTTATGTTGTTATTTGGGAGTCCATGACATAACATACATTGGCAGTATGGGTGAGACACAGGCCTTTGGCAGAGGAATGTAGGGCATTTGGTAGTGATGCAAGACAGCTTTAGCAGGCCATTGCATTGTGTCACTCCTACAGTCCCAGACTGCAAGACACTATATTACCCTGGGTTGAAAGGGTAGGTGTACAATGTGTTAATGCCAATACTTTCTGCCATTATTGATCCAGTGGTGTGGATGCTGGCAGGGTGCTGCTTACAACTTAGGAAACACCTGCATTAGGACACCTCTCCTGCATGCTGCATTCTTTGGCTATTCCCATACAGAGGTGGGGGTCATATATTACTCATTGTCAAAAGCAGGGATAAGACCTGTGAGGTACCTCTGGGTGATGGTGGGGTGAGCTGGGTGCATGTGTGCTATGGATACTACTTGCATCTGACTCACAGATATGCAAGGGGCATTCCACTTATGCTGGCTTGTGCAGGGACATCAGCAGTTTCTTACTACTTCATACCTGTGACCTTTGTGTTCTGCAAGTGTTTGGCTAAATGACATTGGTATTCCATACTACAAACCCAACAAATGTGCTGCTAAGCTGTATATACAATTCAAAAGGTGTGTCCATTTGACAGTAACATATTATACACTGTCTGTCTGGGGTACTTCCACCTGTGTACTGTTTGTATGTCTGGGCCCACATTCATGCCATGTCCATCTTTCAGATAATGACAGATATTATATCCAAACATTTGCTATGGTTTACTGCTGGAATGTGTTTTGCTGGGATGCATTGTGTTTGGCACTGCAGTTGTGAGAACTTGGCCCTGTCATTGGCAGTACCAGCCAATGGCCACCAGGGCAAACCTCACCATGCCTACATACTGACCACTCTCACATAATATACAGCACACACCAACCTAACACATACAGCACTGCATATTGTGCACATGCTACAATCTATCTTGCTACTTTGGCCGGCTCAGGTAATCTGTTCCCCACTGTTATTACACCTACACATACATGTTACTACATTTCTACATAGGATTGTGGGGGAGGGCACACCTGACACTTGTACACATTTGCTATGACTGTACTGGTATTTCAGGTACTCCATTTCATTCTGTATGCTGACCTATCATGCAGACTAGAGGCATATCAGTGTACTACAGTTCTTTGGTTTGATTGGCCTACATTTCAGTTTCAGACTTCTTACCCTTCAGAACTAACATCCCACTGCCTGACCTGTTGTAGTCTGTCTGTGTAGGTCTGGGGGGGATGTTCCCCATAGCCATCAATCAGAGGCCTTAGCACAGCCTTTGTTTGTGTTTGTCTATGCCTGTCCTGATGGCTGAGACTGTTGCTGGGTATGTGAGCCTCCCTGACTGGCATGTGTGTGTCCTATGGACCCACATTTGGTCTACCACATTTCCTGCAGTGAGTTTTGTTACCTTGTCTAGTACTGGCTACAATGGTAACACCAGTTTTTGTTACAGATCATGCTGCCACTATATGTGTCTACTACCTGCTGGCATCTCATTCAGCCACCCGATTCCCTTGCAAGCTCACATCCATACCAAAGATACAAGTAACAAAACATACTAGTCCATTCGGCAGTTGATAGGGAGAGTGACTTATCTTGTGGCTGTGCCAGTACTGAGGATGGTGCTGGAGGGCTGACTATGTCTGATGCATATAGTACACTCCCTATACATGGTTAAGCACAGCTAGTGTCATGTTTGGCATCCCTTTTGCTGTATGTGTGAGTCAGAGAGAGGTGTCATTCTCTGGGTTCCCACCATGTCAATGTATGTACTATACGTTGCTTCTTTGCCATGGCCTGGGCATACTGGGTACACCTCCTTCTCCCAACTAGGGCGGGCACAGGTTGTTCCTCCTCTGAGTCACTCTGTGCCTGTGCAGGCCTCGGCAATGTTGGGGGGCTGTGTGGCCCTGCCCCGTGCTGTTCCTGCTGCAGCTGTTTCCACAGGATCATATTGTGTAGCATGGCACATACAATGACAATTTGGGTACATGTAACTGGTGAGTACTACAAGGCTCCACTGGATATGTCCAAACACCGGAACTGTGACTTGAGAATCCCAAACACACGCTGTATTATGATTCTGGTCTGTGTGTGTGCCTCATTATGGAGTTCTTGTTCGGGTGTGTGTGCATTTCTAATTGGTGTCATCAGCCATGGCTCCAGTGTGTAACCAGCATCCCCCACTATGTGGTCATAAGGGATGTCAACACTGGCAAATCTCTGGTACAGCTGTGTCATATGCCAGATGTGGGAGTCATGATAGCTTCCAGGGCAGCCAGCACACACATTCCTTATAATGCCCTGGGCATCACACACGACCTGGCAGTTGATGGAGGGGAAGCCCTTGCGGTTGATGTAGACCTTACCCCGCTCACCGGGTGGTGCATTAATGTGTATATGTGTGCAGTCTATAGCACCCACTACCTCAGAGTATTCTGATATTTGGTTGAAGAGGCGCATATTGCTGGTCAACGCCTTAGGACTGTTGTGGAAATATACATGCTCACTGGTATGTGCTGACATGGCATCCAGGAACTGGTGGAGTACCCTGGATGCTGATGCCTCTGAGATCCCCATGATATCCCCAGTTGACCCTTGGAAGGTACCTGTGGCTAGTAATCTTAGGCCTACATATACCTTGGTATCCACTGGGATGGGTTCCCCTCTGTTGGTTCTGTGTGTGTGAGGCGTTGCCAGCACAGCTCAACAATTTGCTGTAGGAGGTCCCTGTCCACCCTATAGTGCTCCACTATCTCTAACTCATTTAGCCCCTGGTACGTTACCCTGACTCTGTACATTTTTCTCCATCTCCTCACTGTGGGTTGGTCATCAGCATTCTCATCTTCACCACCCTCAGTCACTTCCACATGCTTATTTATGATAGCTGCTGCAGCCCCTGTCATTTTGTTGCTTATGTTTGGTAAAATTTCCTCGCTTGTGTACACCGGTGGAGTAGAGTTTGTGGGATAAACCAGAGGAAAAGGTGTTTGCATAGTTTGTAGTAGTGTGCTGGTCTGGGCTTCTGCCTGTGTATTTGGCTGATTCTGATACATTTCACCTGCCAGCTATGCTACTTCTACTTGATTACCTTCCTACTGCTGTTTTCCCTTCCCATTGCCTTCCTGTTTAAGCCCAGGGGTGCACCACACAACCACAGTACTCAGATGTGCAGTGAGCTGCTATTTCCTGGTTTACTTTTTTTTCCCTTTAAAACACACTGTGCAGCGTGCACACCTGCTTAGGCAATGTAATGGGTGCTTGGCAGCTTCAGACACAACCCCTTGCTTAGCTCTGTTTAGCTAAGGGCAAACCCGAGCCACAGAGCTCCAATAAACTTACAGTATGCCTGACACACCCCTCTATGATGTCAGCTAGCTCTTAGACTTGCACCATGGTCTTCCTGCACCTACACAGTTGGGTGCAGGCTAGCCATGAGGGGGGATCTGGGATTCAGTATTATTCCCCTCGTTTGCATAGGATTGCCTACTAATGCCTAGTTACAAGTCTGACACTGAGCCTTCCCCCTTAGCAACCACTATTCACTGGCCATGTTGTCTTCTTCCTGCCATTGAGTATAATGGAAAAATTGTGATTTTGGATAGAATGCTTTTTTCAAGTTTTTTTTTTTTTTTTTTTTTGGGACGATTCCATTTGTGCGCTGCTGCCCTATGCTTAAATGGCTGAAATTGGCCAAAAAAATAAAAGTTATTTTTTTTTTATTTTTGCAACTGTTTCCCATGCCAATGACCATATATTTGGCCATTGGCATGCTTTACACATCATATACACCCTTTATTTGGAGCTGTCATGGCTCCGTTTTTTTTTTTAGGCAAGGCTCAAAAGACAAACCCACCACCGTAAATATCACAAGTAACCAAAAACTGAGGGTAATGCTACTCAATGCCAGAAGTCTAAACCTCAAAATGCATGCACTCGAGGCACTCCTCAGTATGGAGAACATCAATATCTGTGCAGTAACAGAAACCTGGTTTAAGGCTCCAGAGACCACCCCAGCACTACCAGGCTATAACTCATACCATGTTTTTCGGCCACAGAACCTGGACTGAAATACAAAAGGTGGGGGTGTATTCATATTTATCAAGGATACCCACACCTCCAGATTAGTGGCACAGCATGATGCCTCAGATATCATCCATGTGCAACTAACAATGGGCAAAACTGCAATTCAAATTGTAGCTTGCTACAGATCACCCACCATGACCAAGGACCCCCACTCTGCATTTCTGGAGACACTGGAAAATATGAAGGTCCTACCAAATGTCCTAATATTGGATGATTTCAATTACCCAAACATTAACTCGGAGAACTACTCAAGTACTAACTCCCTTGCCCAATGCTTCCTAGAATGTATAAACTCAAATGCCCTGGATCAACTGGTCAACACCCCCCCAGAGGAGACAACATATTGGACCAGGTCATCACCAACATGGGTGATTATTGTTCCACACCGGAGGTCAACCCCTCGTGGGTTAGATCAAACCATAGACTAATCACTCTGGATAAACCACATTCTGCCCCCACCCCTAATCAAGGAAACCACCTTGAAAAACTTTTCAAAAGCAATCTTCACATTACTTAAGACCGAGGTGGAAAGGTTCACAACCCCCATGCTAAAGGACAATGCTGTCCAAGCTGCTGAATCCCTTACAAAGGCACTCTATGAGCACCTACAAGAATGCATGGATCATGCTATCCCAAGCAAAACCAAGACTCACTCCTCCAAGAAAAGGAAACCAGTCTGGTGGACCCCTACCATAAACAAGCTATACAATAGAAGGAGGTAATAGAAAAAAAGTAAAATCCCAAGAAGGAAAGACATCCCTGATCAGAATCAGCAAGAAACTATGATCCCTGATAAAATAATTCAAGGCTAGCTTCAAAAGAAAAATTGTCAAGGACTCCAAAGATAACCATAAAGCGTTCTTTAGCTATGTCAAGAACCTAAGTGTAAACTCTCAGATCTGCTCTGAGTTAGTGCAGAATGGCACAAAATACACTGAACCGACTGATATTGCCAGCATTCTGGCAGACAGGTTTAGTGCAAACTTCACCCTCCTCTCACCCCCTAAAGGGCCCATAACTATACCAGAAGAATGTAGAGCCCTGGCAATCACTGACACACAGGTTAAAACAGCCATATCCAAAGCCAAAAACACAGCTTCAATGGGACTGGACGGTGTCCCAGGCTGTGTCTTATACAAGCTCCAAAATGAACTAACCCCTCACCTAAACACACTGTTTAAACTCAGCCTCTCTACAGGCTACGTACCCATAGAGTGGCGCACAGCAACAGTTATCCTGCTCCACAAAGGTAGAACCATAACAGACCCCAGGAACTATCGCCCTATAAGCCTGACTAGCCTGATCTGCTAGGCTATGGAGTGAATCATCATGGAACTCATTAACAGAGACATTGGAAACCTCAAAACATTGGACACTACCCAGTTTGGCTTTGTTAATGGCAGATCATATCTCCTAAACCTGGTGGACTTTTTTGAGACTGTTGCCAGGGCTTTAGATGAGGGAAAGGAGGTCCACACATCCTGCCTAGACCTCGCAAAAGCTTTCAACGTCATTCTCCATTCTGGTATTATAGACAAGCTTACCAGCCTGAACATAAACCCCTATGTCATGAGATGGTTTGCCAGTTGGCTCATGGATGGATCCCACATGGTGAGAGTTGCAGGCTCTAGGTCCGATTCGAAACCAGTTACAAGCGGCATCCCCCAGGGCTCAGTCCTGGGGCCCCTACTGTTCGGTATATACTTCTCGGAGGTACAGGCAAGCACAGGAGGGCTATGACTGACCAAGTTCACAGACAACTGCAAACTGGGGGCTATAATTGACTCTCTGGCTGATACAGACATCCTCCAGAAGGGTCTCAATGAGACTGATACCTGGTGTCAAAATCATGGCCTCAGGCTAAATGCTAAAAAGTGCATAGTTATCCTCTTTGGAAAAAACAAAGTGCCCGCGAAGTACCACATACATGGTAGTCCCCAAATACAGAAAATGTAATAAGGGATCTGGGGACCCAAGTAGATAGTAATCTCTCCTTTGATAATCATATTGCCAAGGTGGTTAGAAAATCCTTCTATGTGGCCCACCGAATCACAAATGGGTTCGCATCTAGAACAAAAGAGGTTACTGTGCCCCTCGACTCATCACTTATCAGACCCATCATAGAATACATTGCCCCATTTGGGATGTACCTTACAAGACACCTGCAACATCTGGAAAGACCACAGAAGTACCTCACCAAGAGGATTACTGGCCTCAAACAGATGCACTATGCAGCCTGACTGAAGAAACTCCAGGTTGCATACTGCTTACTCAGAGGTGATTTCTACCTGACGTACAAGGCCATGCCCAACCCAGAATTGATGGACATGCTCCACCTAAAAAAAAACAAATCTCTGAGAGCCACATGCTCTAGGGATCTAAACCTCACCACAATGATAAATAGGATGTGCTTGAGGGATAGATTCCTGTCCCAGAGACTCCCCATGCTTTGGAACAGGATTCCAATCTACAATAGGCAGAGCCCCTCACTAACACTCTTCAAGAGAAACCTTGACGAGTGGATGGGAAACAGAAAATTTACCCCGAGATCACTGCAGTGGCTCTGCTGGACAAAGGCACAGGGAACTAATCTAAGGGGGCAGCAAAAGCCAACACATTCTGTCTAGGCTTATAGAGGCCCTCGGGCAGATAGCCTAGTACTTACCTATGAACCTATGGAACCTACTAACCGAGTACTTTTCTGCAGATTACACTAGTTCTGCACGACCAGCTGCCAGCTTCCTGGATCACAAATTCACCTCATTTGCATGGTTTTCACCTGCAAATGTGGTAATTTGCATATAGGAGCTATGTCCATGCAGGAATAATGCAGGAGCGCTCATGCACATCCTGGGAGCTTGTTCCTGGATCTCTTGGTGGCCATATTGCCTCCAGCAGCTCCTGCTCTATTCCTGCATGCCATGCAGAGCTTGCTGAATCCTGGGGAAAGTCTTTATGTTTGCAAGATGACAGCACTCAGCCTGTGGTTTTATTCTATTAAAATTCATTGAAGTGTGTTGAAGTTTGTTTTGGAGTGTCTGTTCCAGTTTTTATTTTTTATTTTGTTACTAGTTAGTTTATTTAAGTTTATTTTTTCACCATGGGATTTGCTATACATGCATAGCACACCATGCTTCTGCATGGAGCCTTTGAAGCCGATAGCACAACAATACTATGCTATGGACATCTGTAGGTGTGTTCAGGCACACTGTGGCTGATGCGTTCATGGGGACAATTTCAAGAGGCAAGAATGTCTTTGCCAAAAGGTGGGTGTATATGTTATATTCATTACTGTACTGTCCAGTTGTCATTTTAAGGTATGTGTGCACTAATGTGTTTATTGTTATTGTTTTTTTTTTTTTTTGCCTTCTTTCAGCAGATCCATTTATGTTAGTTGCATAGGAATGATGGCAGTCACCTTGGTCTACACTGTCCAGTGCCTCTGATACTTGGTTGATAGTGGCATCCAGTTCTGCCATTGAGCAGGGAGATGGAGGTCAACCTGCTAAAGGTGACCTGAAAGGCTCACTTGCTTCTTAGGAGGGTGATGGAGGATCCACTACTGGAAGTGGCCTGGAGATGTCCCCTATACCTCCCAGTGGTGATTACAGAGATTGGTGTCATCCAATGAGCTCTAAATGCTGGATGCCTGCTTTACTACTATGGAGCACCTCCTGGAATGGATTGTTAAGCCATGTTGCTGATATGACCAAATATTCAGGTCACCAGAGACAGCCTTCACATGATGTCAGCTATTGAGGTGACTGATTCCTGTGTACAGTGACATCTAATGTGTATTGTCATCTGCCATGTATCTTGCTCTGTCTCCAATCCAGGTTGTTCCCCTGCCTTATGTTTCATAGGTTCATTACTTCATTACTTCATTTCATTACTTATACCTTGTTGTTGGGCAACTCTCCCCTATAGTGTTGTTCCTGCCTTTTTTTCACTTCTACCCATGTGTGTGCCTGTATTTTATGTTTACCTGCACCTACAACCTTCCCTTCTCCCTATATTCCACCCACAACCATTCTTTATTACAATCCAAGCTACCTTTCATCTTCTTATATAACAATTTAAATTCTTTCTCAGCTGTCATTCCTTACAGGTACATTTGTATGCTTCACCTGCTTGTTATTCCCCTTTTTCTCTCCTATTTACACCCATTTACAGATGAGCTGCGTTGGCATTTTGCAGTTCTGTCTGACCTTGGGCTATCTGCCTCTGCATATGTGACAGATATGTGACACTCCATTGTGTGAATGAGTACACATAGCATCGGGCACAGTAAGGCAAACTTACCTACCTTTCCAGTGTGACTGGCAACTCAAAATAATGTGCACCTTGTTTGTATGGCTCTACCATTAAACCTGTTTAGTACACCTTTTCCCTGTAATACATCTTATATTTATCATTGCACAGGCATGAAGTGCTTGTCTTTGAATTCGAGCCCTAGTCACTAAGGCTGCAGCATGCTGTTAAAAACCTCTGCAGTACTATAATTTTGATGGGAAACAGGGAATTATTGTTGTAAATGCCATGTTGTTCTATTCGGAGAAGATGGCTGTTGGGAAGACAGAACAAATGACTTGCTACTTTTAACAGAGAATAACTCAATTATAGCCTGACAGCATGGAATGCCAAAAGTTTAAAAGTAACACTCATCTCTTGATGTTTTCTTACTTATCTAAGAGAAACAAGATGGATATGAGCAATGACTATCCATCCATCTATTTATCCAAAGTAATCAGGTTGCATCCGACAACTGTATCATTCCAATGCAATCCATAGAGTTTATTAGGCAAATAAGGGAATGAAAGCAGATTGCCTGTCCTGTCTTCAATATCACACACAAATGCATACTAACTGTTACAAACAATTTAAGTTGCAGATTCACCTACGACATCTATTCAAGATGTGGAAGTAAACTGGAGTACCAGAGGAAACTCATGTGAATACAAGGAGTACAGGCCAACTCAACACATAAGATAACTCATCCAGGAACTGAATCATGGAATCTCTTGCTGGGAGCTAACAATGCTACCAGCTATGGCATTGTGTCACCCTGAATAATGTCTAAGATCACCCTAAAACCAGTAGTTAAGATGCTAGTCCAGGGAATTACACTGTTTCAATAAAATACCATTTCAGAAAAATAATGATTTACTTTTGATGTTATTCTACTTTGAAAGTTAAATAAAAATAAAGTATACAGAAATACAGAGCAGAAAACTACATTGCTTTTCTATCTTTCAAATTTTCTGGCCTGTGTTAATTCTGAAGGAATCAGATAAACTCTGGAAGCAGGGAACGCTGGATGTTCACTGGATTACTAAGCCTGAAACTTACCTTAACGGGTAATAATAAATAATTAAGAGGTTGCACTAATGTTTGTCAAGTAATGTTTGATTGGGTTTTGCTGGGTTACAGTGTATGCTTTGCAAAGTTCTTCTAATTTTGATGCTACTAGTGCCAGAGGTATCATTGCTGCCAGTTGACCTTAATGGTGTGTCTGATATCAGGGTACTTGGACAAAGGGAAATAATGGATTTTTTGGTACTTTTTGTCTGTGAGTTTCTACGACCATAGAGTCAATAGCTTTTGAAACTGGTGTATTATGGCTGAGTCCCCACATATGGATGGTAAGGAGGCAGATTAGTATATACCTGCATACCAAAACCCTAAGCAATATATAGAAAATAGTAGAGAATGGGATAAGATCCTGTAAGCAATCATCACATTCTGTAGCCATAGTTCTCATAGAATACTCATGCAACTTAAACCCTGACCCTAACATCCCATTTGATTTACAAACTGTACACTGACTATGTATAGAAAGTTACTGTCTGGGTAACTTATGGAACTTCAATTGTAGATTTTCAGATGGTTTAGTGCTTCTGACTGCAGTACTCCCCCTCCCGTGCTGATGTGTTGCTCAGATGCTAGAGTTGAGCAGCACATTAGTGCAGAACTGGGAGAAAAAAATCTCCTTTGTATGGTAGGATAAGCCCTCTCTCCAGTGCGTTCCCTCTGGTGCAGCCAAACTTGCTACACAGTCAAAATGTTTCAAACCCACATGAAGTGACACTGATAAGCGCATGCCAATAGGAATTCGCACAGCACCAGATGGTCTCATTAATAGACTTATAGTAATGAACTCATGAGTGGACAGATGATCCACTGTGGCGACCCCTAACTGGGAAAAGCCGAAAGAAGAAGAAGATAGTAATTTAATCTGTTCCACTGTTGATAAACCATGGTGAATCATACTTGGGCATGATTGTGGAGCACAACACATCAAGGAACAGCTATTTAACAATGTAGATGAATTTGTTTCTATTCCCTGCTCTGTTGTATTGCTCTTCACTGTGACACAGTCATTGAGGAAGTCTTTCCCACTGGGGTTCATAGTATACTACTGTGCTTGTACAGTGCTCTAATTATTAAAAGTAGGCATTCTGTTTCATGACACATATCTGTACCACAATCTATGTCTAGTCATGATATTGACATATGGCATACCAAGCAGAGTGTACAGAATGCATGCATGAAACTACATACTATGTTTATAGATCTTCTGGCTCAATATTTAGGTTTGTACGATGTTAGGTTGTGAGTCATTTTAAGTTTGCAATATTTTTTAATTTCTGAGGTTTTAGTTAAGTTGTTTCGAGTTTTGATAAAGTGTGTCTTGCTACTTTGTTATGAAACATATTCTAAATTATAGCTGAAATCTAGTCACATGCAGTTATTTAAAATGGAAGAAATATTAATACATATGATAAAACTGCACTAATGTGAGAGATAGCAAAAGAATGTGAAAGAAAAGAAAATATGCATGTCTGTAATGTAATTAAAGCAAATAAAGGGAGACAGTGACTATAAATGGGCAATGCTGACAAATGTATAATGGTTTGAAGCAATTCATCTTTCAAAACATTAGGTGCCCAAACAACAATTTAATCAGTGTCAAAGTGCAAAACAGTATTTTGATATGCTTTTTTGCTTCCGTGCCCACTGACCATTAAGCCTGACACAACTGGACTTCAGCCCATTTGTTTCTTTGTGATGGTGATGCACTAGGCTCTACTAAGCCATCGTTCAGGCAGCCATGAGTATTTCTAGTGTCATTACTGGCATCCTTGTAAGGAGGATATATGGCTTGACCTTGTGGGGACCATACAGCTCAACTGACCAGAATATCTAGATTTTTGCCTCATATTTTTGTTTGATTCCTCATATAATTCCTGGTTTTCTGGCAAATCATTAAGGACAGAAGTGGCAGGCAATTGAGTTTAAGACTTCATATCTTTCAGAAAATGCACGATAATGCAAAACCTGTTATTCTATCAACTTTCTAAATTTATTAGAACAGTATTTAAAATCTATCCCTGATTCTGAACCTTTCTCTCCCATTTTTTTGGGGGGGTTTGTCCAGAATCCTTCTGCTGAGAGGTTTATTTTGTTTTATGGTGAAGAAATTCACAAAATAACAAACCAGAACTACTTCACAAACACAGAATAATCACAGGGGGTTCAGGGACTGGCATACACTTGAAACTATGAGCAAATACTATTAACAGAGGAAAAAAACAAATGTAGATTAATTTTAGAAATATGGGAGGTAATCTTGACAGGAATGGTAGGGATGTGTGACCCATATAATGACTTGGATCACAATGACTTCCCATATACATGTGCATACTCCCATTCTCTTGTTGAATGACAGCTACCACCAATTGGCATCCTGATGTACCACATCAACCCCCTACTTCTGTCATAGGCCTGACACCTCCTTTCAAAGATCAGCTAAATCATCTACTGGCCCTCTTTCACCCTCTAAGGATTGCCATGCCCAGCTTCCCAGAGAGCTTCTTCAAGCACCCAAACTTTTAAATGTACTTGGGACACCTGGGCAGCATTCAGAGCTTTAACCCTCTATACCACCAAAGCTGGCCAAAATGAAAAATCATTTCACTCATTTTATATGTTAGTCAAATAACACCCACTAGATGCAATTTGTGTTTCAGAGCTGACACCTGACACTGTACTTGTTACAAAGCATGCTGTTCAGAGTATAAGTTAAATTGAAGGAGTCATTAGGACTGTAGGAAAAAGCATATTAATGATTTATAGCCTTAGCTATATGCATTGTACTACCAGAGTAATAGAAAAGGACGAATAATAAATGCTTAGTTTATTTCATGCATAAAATATTGCCAAAGGCTGTTGAATTCTGACTTCACTGTCTTGTATGCAGGAGAAATAAAAGCACTGATGAAATTATATTGCTGACATAGAGAGCAGAAAGATTTAAACACCTTTGGAAAATAAATCTGATAAAAAGATAAAATTACTATACAGCCTGCCAGAGCAAAAAGTAGAACAAAGCTTTTTGTGATGCAACTAACAAAATATAGCAAGCAGGAGATATTTACTTTGAGTATTTAATATATATTCCAGATTTTGTTTGTTAATCCTCATATTTACTTTTAATTTCACAGGTTAATTAATCCTGTGAGTTCATGTTTGCTGAGTGATCTATAATAGCCTCACAGAATCACTGATACATTACAGCTTGAATGATGAAGACCTGGGCCATATTGTCAGATAATGCTGACATTGGGTGAAATATGACTTAATATCTTGCTTACACTTGTAAACTGGTACAAAATCAGAAGACCAATAATTGAAAAGAGTGGATAAAAGCAGTCTGTCTGCAGAGCAATATTCTTCCAGATACTTAATTATGAGCAGGTACATTTCCCAAGTTATATTTATTAATTTTTCTGCTTGGCCTTTTGTTGTTTTTTTTTTTTGTCACCATATTTTGCAAATAAAATAGATTTTACATTTTAGTTTACTAAATGCAATGAAATGCTGATCAAGACCTTTGAGTATTACCTCATTCTGAAGATACCTAATATTTACAGTTGTATGAATATATTCCATGCCTTTTGCATTTTTTTTCCAAAAGAACAGCTGAATCTGTAATTATGCAGAAGAGAAATTAAGTCACAAAGCCTTTATTGCTCACTGTTGCATAATTATCATGACTACTTTTGTGTATTTCTTGTTCATAGTTCCTAGCACTATCTCTAAGTAAGTGCTTCTGCTCTGTAAAGCCACTAGATGGCGGAAGTAGTTTACGTATGTGAAGTCTGCTACATTGTGCCTGCTGATTTTTGAGAAACTGTTAACATTTGCCATCAAAGAACTTTTATCCTTTGTCTTGCATGGAACATATTCATATCTTTCTCTCTTTGACAGTCTTGTTTCATTTAGCATTTTTTTCTGTATTTTTTGCTATCAGTATTAATATTCTACTGTTACACAGTGTAGAAATCTACAGTCTTTGTTGACATAAATGCTGTTTCTGCATAATGCATTTTTCTTTTGTTGATTGGGTTAGCTCCAATAGGCCAGTGAGCCCTTTTCTAGGGAGAAATGAGGTGGTATTCATACTGTCTAGAGGAAATTTGTTAAGGGCACTGGGGAAATTACCCCACTCTTTTCAGTGAGTGCTATATCTTTTACATCCACCTGAGCTACCACCAACTCAGGCAGATGGGGCACAGGGATTTTCACTGCAAAATCGGCAGAGAATATATAGGTACTGAAAGTGATGAAGAGGTTATCCTTTCTTATGATTCATTGAGCAGTGTTGTATTGAATAGAGTGCTCCTCCAAGTAAGCTATAGCTTAAAAATTGCTTCTGTTAGGCCACAGTGGTGCAGCGGTTAGCATTGTTGCCTCACAGCAAGAGGTTCTCCTGCTTGATTCTCAGCTGGAGCGCCTTCTGTGTGGAGTCCGTGTGTCCTCCCTGCAGTCAAGTGATGGTTAAAAACATGCAGGTAGGTCCGTGCGTGAATGGATGTGCCTTCTTTGAAGGTTGGGTATCGGGCAGACAACTTGGCACCATAAAAATCCACTGCCAATCGTTAGTGGACTGGAGTTCCACTGTGGTGACCCCTAACCGGGAAAAGCCAAAAGACATCTCAACAAAGCACAAGTGTTACACATTGGCCTTCCATTGTTTCTGCACTCCAGCATTCTAGCAAGACTGTCCAAGTCACTTTTCAGTTTCTTTAACACTGTAGGACAAGATGGTCCTAAACCTTTTTTCCTCCAGATTTACACCACAGAGCTTGTTATGCTACAACTATGAATGTTTGAAGGTCATGGTAAGTTTAGAAGAAGTTAATTGTTTTTTAAATATTTTGCTGTGAGACATTAATAAACAATAAATAAGAACACACTATGGAACAATGAATGATGTCATTATTACCATTAAATTGACAAAAACAAAAAAATATTTACTATAAAACATCTTAAGCTTGCTAAACAGTATAATAGACAGGACAAAAAACTTAAACATTAATATAACAGCCTTGCCTGTGATATAAATAGGACCTGATGGAGAGACAGGTATGTATCCCAGAGACTACTCCATCTCTGGATCAGGCTACCCATTCATGTGAAGGAGAGTTCCTCCCTAACTCAATTCAAGTGTAACATGGACAATTGGATGGGGAACAGGAAATTAACTCCTGGTTTGTCACCTATGTCTCTAATGGACTCAGGCAGCCTGTAAATAATTCATCTCCCAGGCCCTAGCTTGTAAATTTTTTATGTCCCAAGCTCCTGCTTACACTTATCAAGGATACCAGAACTTGTCAGAGATTTTGGATGCATGGCTAGGCTTAAAAAGGCCCTTGTGGTTGTTAGTCTGCTAAACACCTATAACCCCATGAACCTACGAATAAACAAAAAAAAAAAACAAAAAAAAAAATAAATAAAAAGCTAAGAAAGCTAAGAAATATAATGGCATCAAAAATAATAAGTGGCAAAGTCCTTACCCCATACAATTCTGCTCATTCTCTGTCAATAACATTTTGAAAACTTTTTTTTACTGTTGGGTAGTATTACTAAACAATGTTTTAAGTTACAATTGTCTTCTCAGTATGGACTGAACATTGATATTATTACTGCAGACCTGTAGCTACCTGCATCACATGCACCATCATGGCCAATAATGAGTTAACATGTGCTGCTGCATTTACAGCTGTTCAGAAAGATCCATTTTAAAATCAATAACTGGAGTGCTGGGCCTGAGAATTAATATATGTGACTTGGATTTAGAGAAATTTTCTTTGGCCCTGCTAATCAGCTAGTAGGGGTTAGTCTATCAGTGCCTGGAGGGAATTATTTAATTCAGAGACGTGGTAAAGCTACATAGAGAAGCATCACATTGGCAGCTTATTACAATGCATATAAATCGAACACTGCACTGTCAGATCTGATTTTGCTAGTGTTCTCCCTACCATTCCACGCATTGTGTTAACATAGGCACCCCCTACAAAGACATACACACACACACACACACACACACACACACACACACACACACACACACACACACACACACACACACACACACACACACACACAAATGCACACTCGTATACACACCACACACACACACACACACACACACACACACACACACACACACATGCACACTCCTAGACACACACACAAATGCACACACACACAAATGCACACTCCTAGACACACACAAACACACACACACACACACACACACACACACACACACACACACACACACACACACACACACACACACACAGAATATCTGCTATCCTTACTTGCTAGGTCTTCCACAGAAGCGAATGGATAAACGACATCAAAGGTCAGTCTTCACTTTTTCCTTCTAGAGAAGACTTTAACTCAGTACAGCGATCCCCTTTGCCACTCAGCTGAGTTTGCAGTGACCATTTTGAAACAAGAGCACATTCCTAATTAGCAATAACCACTCTCTGGGAGTGCCATATTAGCATGCAGATTCCCCAGTAAAACTGAGAGGAGAAATACATAGCATTCTATCAGTCTCTGAATCAGAAAGGCTTAATGTTTTCTTTTTGTTTTGTTTTATAATCCTGTTATCCACACATTGATTTTTTTTTAAGGAGCATGGGGCAAGGTGTAGGGTATGGGACATTTTGTTGGCTCGCTTTCATGTTTACCTACTGATTTTTCAAGAGCATCAGTTCAGATTATTTACAGCAATAATGATTTAACAGCAGTTCCATCAGTTTACAAGACAGAAGGCTGTTATTAAGGATACACTGATAATTTTCCCAATAGTTGTATCACTATATAATGCAAAATAAATGGGTTGTCACAATAATAATTTTTTAAAATGTAGTCATGTTTTCACTGACCACATGGTATGAGAAAAGGATAAACATGCTCCAATCTGAGAAAGCTGTTTTTTAGTGATAGTGTCTGTATATTGACTTGTCATTTGAACATACTTTGGTTTAGAATCTCCAAGAATAAAGATCTGAAAATGACAGTATATTTCACTTCTGTTTTGAATTTTGGAAGAGAAATTTTCTTTGTGCATTTTTACCATATCTATTTTATGACAACTTGCAGTTTTGCATAACCATGTCAAATTGTAATGTACCTTAAAGCAATGTCATAAAATGTCCTATTTACAATTGCTTCCCTCAATGTGTATTTATTTAATTCTCACTGAACAAGCCAGTTAACCACACCAAAACTCCTAAGTGACCTACAAAATAAAGAACACTTTTTTTTAGTGTGCAATATTTAAGAAATATACATTACTTCTATTTCTCGATCAATGCATCTACTTGTCCAATAAATTTTCTAAGCCAGCTGTACTGGCAAAGGTGTCAGTAGAAGGAAAGGTACTGGTTCATCATGAGGAATTCTTAGATGATCCTAGGTAATGTGAGAGATATAACCTCTCTAGCATATCCTGGCTCTATCAAAGGACCTCATCTCAATGGACAATGGCTAATAAACCTGCCAAAGAGGCATTTAAGGTGGCATTCTCACTAGGTGCCCAAGCCACCTTAACTGAGTCCTCTCAATCCAGGGGCACAATGGTTCTAAGCCAAGATCCTTCTAAACTGGTAAACACCTCACTCAGTTACAGAGAGTTACTGAGAGTGATCCCACCAACCCTGAAAGGAACCTCATTTCCACAACTTGCACTGACAGCATTCTCTTTTAGTCACCCTGAAACTTCATGACCATAAGTGTGGATTGCGACATAGACTGACCAGTAGATTGATAGATTTGTTTTATAATTCCCCTCTCACTTCATCACTACAGCTTGGTACAAGGCATGCAATGGTGTACTGCTGCACCCTTGGATGCATAGGTGCACTGCTGCACCCATGCATGGGTCAGTCTCTCAATCCTGAATAGCAGTCTAGGAAACTTAACATCATCCAGTTTGGACAGCTGAACTTCTCTTACCTGCTTAGGGCAATGCACTGTATTCTGTGTAACAGTGCACCCATGATCTCTAAATTGTAAGTGCTGATACCAGTGATGCAATCATCATATCATCAGAATAAATACTCTCTACTTCTTGGATACAAGGCATCTTGCTCATAAAAATAATGTACAGTATGGAAAAAGCCACATAATTGCCATTGCCGTATACCTATGTTGAACCTATTCAGAATAATGCTAACAGTGGCTGCAGCTTTTGTCCCACAAATGCAAAAAATGAATAACTCAAAAATAGTAGCCCTTGGACCAAACACTGCTGTAGCATTTCCAATAAGGCAATCCTGGGAATGCAAGTGTATGCCTTCTTTAGATCCATTAAATACTTTCAGTTTATGAGAAAATAGCCAATACCCTTAAAATACATGTGTAAAGGCAAATAACTGATCCTTTCCTCCATAGCCATGGCTGAATCTTAACTGAATCAGAGGTTCAGCTATTAGATGAAAGTTTTACTGCAGGACCCTGTATCAGGTTTTATTCAGGATGCTGAGGGGCATGATTCAACTATAAGTAGAACAAATGTTTCTGGCCTATTTTCTGCCGAAGGGGAATGTTGACCTGCTTTGTCAAATCAATGGTGCTATCCCTGATTTCTTTTCAACCCTTCACGACATGTTAATTGTGACAACCAGGAACATCCAGAGACTTTAGAATTTATTGCTATATTTAATCAATTTCTGCAGCCTTGCTGTAACAGTGACATCATCTACAATAAGCAACCCAGTCTTATCAGTTGCTACTGGGACTGTCTGCCTCTTCTGAAGAGTGTATGTTCATTAGGTACACGAGTTCCTGAAAGTGTACCATCCTTCTCCAAACAATTCAAGACCAGCATTACTCCAGCACTACTGAGAACAGCCTGGGTAATGTACTAGCTTCTTAGTGAGTTAGAAGATGGTTTGCTAGTACACGTTCAGGCTGTTTAAAATTCAGTCCCTCTGTGGCACAATCTATTCCTGCTTACCCCCAGGCCTTTGTTTTGGTGACTGCAGTGGCTACTGCTTCCCTGTTCCTGTGTTCCACAGACACTTCCCAAAAACCGATCACCTTTCAGCAACAGTTCCACACAATTATCTCATATATTGAGGTCTGGCACATGGTACATTTATACTCTACATCTCAAATATCTGCAGTATACTAAAAATAATCCCCTTTCAGAGGAGGTAAGTGAAGCTATCTTACTCAGGTGTATCTAAGAGAAACTCGCAGAACACCCATTGTGCACATTGGGTTTCCTAGGCCTATTTAGCTGTTACTTCAGCTATCTAAGTCAACCCAATACAACGTTTAATGACTAGAGATCACAACACCTCTCCTAAAACAAATGTATAGAATACAGGGTCTTAGATCTCATAGCACAATTACAAATTCAACCAACAGCTTTAGACCAAGGACCAAGGTGCTCTGGCATCAGATACACTTGTAAGATTCCTTATATTTGAAGATGGAGTTTGTTGTGGACAGTCCCTAACTAGTACAGAGGTCCAAAATAATTTACTTGCTGACATCAGGCAGATGTTTTTGTCCAAACACATCCCTGTAGGTATCTCCATCATTCCACAAGTAAGTGCTGAAGTCCCCGAGTAGAACCACAAGCTCATTAAATAATGCTGTATTAAAACATTGTATCTACATTCCCCAGAAAGGCTGGATATTCCAAGCTGTATAAACATACACAATAGAGTTTTCCTTTTATGCAGTTTTCAAACACACTAAAATGATCAAAACATACATCACCAGGTGAGGGCTTATGCATATCTCCATATCAGCTAAGGGTCTCTCCTGAGGGCAGCTTTTGCATAAAAGAAAGGTGTGTGTGTGTGTGTGTGTGTGTGTGTGTGTGTGTGTGTGTGTGTGTGTGTGTGTGTGTGTATGTGTGTGTGTGTGTGTGTTTGTGTGTGTGTGTGTGTGTGTGTTTATGTGTGGGTCTATGCATGTGCATATGAATGTGCGTGTATTTGCATTTGTGTGCATGTGTGTGTGTGTGTGTGTGTGTGTGTGTGTGTGTATACATGTATTGCCATCTTTTCAATGAAACTACATAGGCGCTTGGTCCTATCAACAAATTAATATTTAGGCTGCAGGTCTTGTGATGGCTTTTGGATTCCTTAATTCTCTTCAGTTTGCAAGTTCTGTAATCTTCTGAAGTGTCTTTCATGGTAGCATTTCACTGCAGCATTTCTGTCTTTGCTAAATTAATTCCAGCTTTTTCTTCACTATATGTTCATTTTTAGTATCAGCAATGTAGCTTAAGGAGAGAAATCAGTCTTTCAGCCTTCTGGTTATCATCAGTTGAGTTGATAAGAAATCAAGTCTTTGCTGTAGAACATTCTTATATTGCAAGCCAGCAAGATTGCAATCCTCATCACTTTTGCTACATCTTCATGTCATGAAATTTCTCACTGTCTTAAAAGTTCTTTACCCTTACTTATTTGCTTGAGGAGAGAGTAAACTGGATGCTACAAGTCAGAATTCCGACTCCTTTATATTTCTTTTGAATTCTTAACTTGTGTACTGTGGACATTTGACAGATCTCATATCTAACAGGCATCACACCAAGTGCCTCCCATTCACCTTATAGAAAGTAAGTCTACCTTGCAGGTTTTATCAGTGTTCTCATGCTAAGCTTCATCAACTTATATGAGTCACCTGATCAGCTGCTCAGCTATGAGCCCAACACAAGTCTTGTCTTAAGTGCTGGGTCCAAGTATTTTGGTTTCTAGTGAGAATATTTTTCACATTACCTTATTTTCACTAAATAAACGTTTACTGTCAAATAAAATAATAAATTACCAAATAATAATACTTGCTTAATTCAAGGAAACATTTTATCAAAACTACCTTTTGCAGTACAAATAACAACAGCTACTAAAAATATTTTCCTCAGTTTCTTTTAAATATGCAGGAGCTATGAATTACTTACTAGATGAATACATTTTTTTTCTAAAGGAACCTAGTAAACTTTAGGGTGATTAAGTGACTTCATACAACATATACAATATAAATCTACTTCTCAGTGCAGCAAATGGTAAATTAATTCAAGACCAGGTTGAAAGTTAACATAGGGAATTAAGGCAATGAGCTGTTTTCAATAATCCAGAGTTTGATCCCCTCATCCATCAATTGCCCAGTGTGTGTGACTCTAAGCAAATGGCTTTACCTGACAGTGCTCCAAGGCTGAATCTGTAAAAGACCATGTGGTTCAATGTTCTACCCTGGTTAGTTAAAAAAAGTGGAATATAGTAGTAGTGATTCATCCAACAAAGGTTTTACAGCACAAACTGACTGAGCTGTTTCAGTACATTATCCATCTATTAGTGGCTAATAAATTATTAATACAAGAACGGTGATTAAAGCCCACTGTTGTATACCTCTGTGAGGTTAGAAATAACTTCCTTATATAGGTTCATAGGTTTATAGGTAGGTACTAGGCTATTGGCCTTAGGGCCTATATAAGCCTAGCCAAATGGTACCCTGGCTTTCGCCACCCAAGAAAATTATTTTCCTGTACTCCTGTCGAGCAGAGCCACAGAGGTGATCCTTGGGGTGAATTTCTTGTTTCCCATACAGTCATCACGATTTTTCTTGAAGAGTGCTAATGAGTAGCTTTGTTTGATATAGATAGATAGTTTGTTCCAAAGTATGGGAAGTCTCTGGGACAGGAATCTATTCCTCCAGCATACTCTGTTTCTTGTAGTGACAAGGTTTAGGTCCCCAGAGTGTGTAGTTCAGAGGGATTGGGATTTCTTTAAGTGGAGCATGTCCAACAGCTCTGGGTTTGACATAGCTTTGTATGTTAGGGAGAGATTGCCTTTGAGTAGGCGATATTCGATGGAGTAAAGCTGTAGTTTTTTGAGACGGTCTACATAGGGCATCTGTTTGAGGCTGGTAATCCTCTTTGTGAGGTATTTTTGCGGCCTTTCCAGTTGTTGTAGATGTCTTGTGAGGTACATACCAAAAGGGGTGTTGTACTCTATAATGGGTCTAATGAGTGATGAGTAAAGGGGAACAATGACCTCTTTTTTCCTGGATGAGAAACCTTCTGTGATGAGGTGTGCCATGTAGAAGGATTTCCTGACTACTGTGGTGATGTGATTATCAAAGGAGAAACTACTGTCCACCTGTGTCCCAAGGTCTCTTATCACACTTTCAGTGTTAAGTAGACTACCACCTATGTGGTAGCTCATGAGTACAGAGTTTTTACCAAAGGGGATGACAATGCACTTTTTGGCATTGAGCTTGAGGCCATGGCTTTAACACCAGACATCTGTCTCCATGAGCTCCTTTTGTAGGACGTCCACATTATTAGGAGTTTCGATTATGGCTCCTAGTTTGCAGTCATCTGTGACCTTCATTAGCCAAAGACCTTCTGTGTTAGCCTGTACTTCAGAAAAGTCCTATCTGGCCAGGTACTGGCTTGAGTAAAGCTTCTATGGAACAATGCTTCTGTCCTTAAGGCTCATTTATGTGCAGGCCTTATTCCACTGCTGGTTTCCTAACCTTTAACGACTCTGTTACAGGAATGTCAGAACGTAAGTCTGCAAGCCAGAAGATCATGTCAGAATTAAACCTGAGATGGCAGAAGTAGACATTGTTTTTGTTTTTTGACTACTGAAATATCAGATGCAAAAGTATCTTCCACTGACTGTTGCTTCTACTGCTGTATGGATGTCCGTTGCTTTTCACACCAACATTGGTATGAATGGCATTTTACTGTTAATATGTTCTGTTTTCTATTTTTTCACAAAATTAACCTGTGTAGTAAATTTATTTTCAGACAGCCACACGCCTCTTACTCTCAAACTGCATAATATACATAATGCCCTTGTGTTATGTATATATAACTGAAACTTTAATTTTTTTTTGTATGTTTTATCTTCAGTTGTTGGCTCAGGTTGGCATGAATGCAACCTCCAATAACTATGAAGCTGCAGAAAAACCTATCAGGTAAATAAAAATCCCAGATTATGAGATTTTAGCCATATCGTACTGTGAGTAGTGTCACTGACAAACCATAGAAAGCCCAGTGTGTCATTTTTCTTCATACAGCAAAAAAAGTATGCCATCAGGGTATTTAATAAATGCACTCTTAAAGAGGAGGAGGAAAGAATCGGCTTAGTTTTGATGAAAATCAATTCCAGTCTAGGCACACTGTCAGACAAAGAAGAATCCATCCTATATAAGACAAGAAACTGCTGGGAAGCTATCAATTCATTAAATGTAGTCATGTTTGGCTGAGTGTGCATTTCACTGAATGTACAAATGACTGAAATGTGTTATGTTGGATACAGATGCAGAGGGTGGTAAGCTGGTAGTTATTTGAGGGTAAGGTAAGTGTGGGTTTGGGTTTTTAATGATTAAACATTCTATAGTTAGGGTATTAGTTAGGAAAGTGATATATTTAGTGTTTTGCATGTGTGGTGCCAAATGTGATAAGTGTCCGAGTGTCTTCTCTATTGTTAGCACTATGGAATGGGTTTTCTCTTAATTATTGTGTTTGACTGGGGATAGAACTAGCTCCAAAGTTATGGTTAGGGTCTGGTTCAGGATTAGCACACTAGGATTAGTAAGGTGGTCTGGGGGATACTGGTAATGCTATTGCTAAAAAAATATGATTTTAATCACAGTGCTAGATTACGAGAGTGTGATGGTGTGCCTTTCAGAAAAGGCATTTTACGTAACATGAATCAGGAAACTATACAAATAAAATGTGATAAAAATGATAGACCAGTAGAGTCAGCTTACTGTCTCTGCATCATGACTAAATTAGCATTAAATTGCATTGGTCCTACAGGAAGGAACGGAAAGGATTTTTTTTCTGTGAACATGGTCACAGTTGCTAAGTAACCTTATGTCTGTAAACATAAAACTTCTGACAAGAGAAATGTGGACTTGATATGTTTTCATGAAAGTAATAAGTAGCATTTTATAATTCAGGGCCTTTTGGATAAAGTATTGCATCCTTTAGCTTTAGTTCACAGATTAACACATGATATTTTAATAGGTCAAGATTTCTTCCAGTGCAAGTATTGAAGGAATTATGGAGGAAGGGACCACACTTAGATACTCTGTACCTTGAATATACCCCAGGTAAGAAATGAGTGGGGCAGATGTATCAGCCTGTTAGACGATTAAGGATACACAGTTATCAGTGTACTCCTCACAGAAACAGAATTTGCTAAGGCAAAAGATAATAAATTGCTAAAACCAAGAGCAGATGAAAATTTCTGACATGAAATGCTTTTTTGTTAATAAAGAAAAGAAAAGAAAGCCCTAAAGTTGTATTATTAAATGACGTGGCTGTTCCCTCTACTTCATGTCAACGCATTCTCAAAAAGTGTTTCTTTGTCACAAGATTATTGACATTTCCCTATTTGATTTCAATGCCATTACCAAAATAAATAAATAAATAAAAGAGATACAAAGGCTCTTGTAAATGTGGCAGAGGTTACAACATATCCAAACAAAAATGAGCCAGCAACTGTAAGCTGTAGAATATGTCAAATATATTTATTAAGTTACATATAAAGAACAAAAAAACAACAGGCTGGTTTCGGCTAGAACAGTTTCTTAACCTTCATCAGTGTTGAAAACCGAATCCTTCATTTGTTCCTTTTAAAAAAATACAAATTGGTTACATACCGTGATTGGTTGACTCATTTTTTCTCTTTTGCATCCAATATAGAGTCCAATAAAGGGAAACAGTCCACAACTGTATACAAAGCCAAAAAGCAATTTCCCTGTAGATGGAACAAGATGCTTGGAATCAGTATTGAATTAAAGAAAATATTTCGTCTTTATTAAATTTTGTTAAGCGCTTTCATCTAACAATATCTAGACTTCTTCAGAACAAATGACTGTGTTTTGGCTAACAGTATATATAGGTTTCTTAGTCAACTAATTAAAAAGTTAATTTTGATAATTTTTGTGATGGTAATGATTTTTTAGAGGTAAAGAAAGGGAAGAACAGTGGACACAGAGGAACAAATCAGGTAGGAAGAAAGGAATTCCTACACCCACAACCGAGAAGGGTAATAGGAGAGGGACACACAAGATTGGACTTGACACAAGCAAAGATAGGATAGTGAAAATTAATGATATAATCAGTGAATATAATCAATTTTTTTATACACAATTATATGGGATTAGAAGTAAAGGAAGAACACTTCACTTTGTTAAGTAAAGGAATGAAGTACGTGCCAGTCAAAAGATTTAGGGTAGAGGACTGCATTATAGATGTTAAAAAATATTTGAGAAAATTAAATCTAGCGATATTATTTGATAAAGAGAAAAATAATATGACAAATAAATCTATGTTTAAAAAGAAAAGTACTTACACTCCACCACTCAACAATGTATTAGCGTTATATGAAAAAATGGTTATTGACGAAATATATAAATTTAGTAACAAAATTAATCAAACTAAAATTAGATATAATTTGACTACCCCTGAGTCCACTGCTTTAAAAGAACTTCAGCAAAACACAATGGTAAGAGTAATGAAACCAGATAAAGGGGGAGGAATAGTACTATATGGTCAAGAGGAATATAAGAACAAAATCAACGAAATCCTACTGAAGTCTGGGAAGTATAAAATTTCCTCAAAAAAATGAAGTGAACATTGGGTGCAATAAAATTAATTTATACCTAGAAGATCTTTTGATAGACGAAAGAATAAGTGGAGAGTTGTATGATTACTTAAAGGTGGACTCCCCCATTATCAGCACTATGGTGGGCATTCCCAAGATCCACAAGAATGTAACAGATCCCCCTTTTAGACCTATAATTTCAGGTAACAAAGCTAAAACATACAACTTAGGCAAAGTGGTGGATGGGTGGCTTAAACCACTATACAAGTCCTACAAACATGTCATTAAAGACTCTTGGGATTTCTTAGGGAGACTGAAGCAAGATATAGTTACACCAGGGGCTCTCCTAGTGACTGTAGATGTGATTGACCTATTCTCAAGCATTCCACAAGAGGATGGTTTGCTTAGGTTGGAAAGGTCTATGGAAAAATCAGGCATTTTCTCAAGGGACAAAATTCAACTTACGGTAGAATTCATGGAACTTGTACTGAAACATAACTATATAATGTTTGAAGGAGAATATTATATTCAAATAAAAGGAGTAGCAATGGGGGCAGCATGTGCCCCCATTTTTTCCAACATTTATTTAAGTGATTGGGAAGAAGAACATATTTTTAGTAACAACAGATATCAGTTTGTTTCATGTTACTACCGTTTTTTGGATGACATTTTTTTGATTTGGAAGGGGAATAGAAAAGAACTAGAATTATTTATGACGGATTTGAATTCAAAGAGCAATGAACTGAAATTCACATATAGTGTGGAATTGTACAAAATAGCTTCTTTAGACACTCTTATTACTGTGGATCATGGAAAGATAAAAAGTAAAATATACAGGAAAGAGACGTTCAGTAACGGCTACTTAGAATACAGTAGTTCCCATCCCACAAAACAGAAAAGGAGTATAATCAAGGGACAATGCATTAGGGCTGCAAGGATGACATCTGATTATGATGATTTTGTCAGTGAACTGAAAAATATAGGAGAAATGTTTATTCAAAGAGGATATCCCAACTGGCTAGTAAAGGATGTGACTAGTTATGTGTTAAAAGAATGGGGGAACAAATATGTACCCCTATTAGGAAAAGGCCCGTTGGTAAATATACAAAGGTCGGAAGCTGACAATAGAGAGACAGATGTTGATTATATTAGAGCTTGTATCTTGCAGCACACCCCTTGGACCACAGACATAAAAAGAATTATTAGAGAGAGAATTGGAACATATTAAAGACGGATAGGAAAATTATTGAAACAGTCAGAGACATTCCCCGGTTTGTATCTAGAAATGGGAATAATTTAAAGTGGGAACTAGAAAGAAAAACACAAACAACTAACAATGAAAGAGCTATGAAAGGTACAACTAAATGTGGCACATGTAATCAGTGTAAGTACATATGCTCAGACTATAGTACAAAATTAGAAAATGTCACCAAGACAGAGATATGTTTTAGGAAAGGGAATTGTAGAACTACTCATTTAGTTTATCTAGCTATGTGTGCCAATTGTCATTGTTACTATGTAGGAAAGACAGATAGGACTCTAAGGCAAAGGATATATGACCATTACTATTGCATTAAGAAGAAAGATGTTAAAAATGCCCTGTGGAGGCATTTACAAGAAAGTACTAGTTGCAAATTGTTTTATTTTGCCATATTAGACATAGCCTCAGTGAACCCCAGAGGAGGAAATATAAGGAAAAAACTGGGAGAGTTAGAGACTAGATGGCAAATAAAATTGAATGCATCTACGCCACCAGGACTAAATGATCATATTTCTGTGAAGCCTATTTTGGCTAATAATGTTTAGGTTGGTAGAATGGGCACTCAATTGTATGGTGTATGTTAGAGGTTGATTAGGGGTCATTTCCTTCAAAGTCTGACATTTTTAGCAAGGGTTATGGATTTATTTACACAAGTCCCATCAGTGTACAGGCACATATTTACAGAAATCAATGTTATTTTTATACATATTTTATATAAATACATATTTGTTTTTAATATACATATACACATGCATTTTCTATAAACATATGAATAAATATTACAAACATGTACAAATGTTTTTAATGGTTAACATAACAAGTGTTTTTAACTAGAGTGAGCAGTATTTATAAACAGTATTTTTAAATGGCAATAATGAATAGGATGCTTTTACTGCACAGGCACTTTAAAATGTTCTAAAATGTTCTGAAATGAACTAATTAACTTTTTAATTAGTTGATTAAGAAACCTATATATACTGTTAGCCAAAACGCAGTCATTTGTTCTGAAGAAGTCTAGATATTGTTAGATGAAAGCGCTTAACAAAATTTAATAAAGACGAAATATTTTCTTTAATTCAATACTGATTCCAAGCATCTTGTTCCATCTACAGGGAAATTGCTTTTTGTTTTGTATACATCCAATATAGAGTGCCATCCTCCTTTTTTGGATCTGGCACCCAATATTCTATCAATAATCATAAAATTAAAGGAGGCTGTGGGGTTTTTATAGTGTGCTTATACAAGGCATTACTAATTCTCTTTTGTCTTATGTTACTTAGATGTTCAGAGATCCGCAATCTAAATGGCCTGGAGGTGTGTCTTACGTAAAATGCAGAACAACTGCATGAAGCCAAATATAAGTCACTACTGCAATTGGCAAAAAAGTCAATATCAAAAACCACTACGCAATGTCTGCTAGAGAATTGTTTAGACTTGATAACCTTATTACAGTGGCTGCAATGGCCACAGGGCATGCATCCAGTCAGTCTATTCCCCAAGATTGTTGTTTAAGTGGTGTTTGTAGAGGAAGTTTTGTGTGGTCATTTATAGTGACTCAGATGTGATCCCAGGTTCCTGCCTTTACGAAATGAAAAGTGACATGTGTCTCCAAGATATTGTGTTAGGGTGTTGTCGACCAATAACATGTTCCAATGTCTCCGTACGATGTCCATGAGTGTGTTAGTGTTCCTACCATAAGTGGTCATAAAATGGATAACAGTGCCAGTGCCCCGATGCTTCTCCTTATATTTGAGCTAATCCTCCCTGTTGAGGTTAGCAGCATAATTGCTTGCTCATAGAACATGACCCATTTTATAATCCCTATTTCTAAACCTGTTAACCAAATCCTTACTAAAAATTTTGAAAGATGAGTTTTTTGAGCAGATACGCCTCATCCTAATAAAATGGGATTTGGGAATGTTCCTAGTGATATGGGGAGGATGAAATCTGGATGTGTGGAGTAAGGAATTATATTGAGGATATTTATGGAAAACTTCAGTACGTAGTGTATGGTCCTCATTTCTGCTGACCTGAACATCTAGATATGTGATGTGTTCTCGGTGATAGTTTACCGTAAAATGAAGGCCCCATTTGTTGTCATTTAAATATTCAAAAAATTCCATGAGATAATCAACATCTGACCTCCACACCATCCAGCAGTCATCCAGATATCTCCGTCATATGTCAGTTTCACCCAAATAGATGTTATGTGTCATATCATAAATGATATGCTCCTCAACATAAGTCATAAAGAGGTCTGGATAAATGGGGGGCAAAAGACACCCTCATAGCTGTTCCCTGTACCTGCCAGTAACATTGATTTTGGTAGAAGAAAACATTCTTGGTTAACACATATTCTGTTAAGCATATCAGCAAGGTATTAAAGCCTGGTTCATACAGACTGGATTTGTATAACCAGTATCCAATTGCATCGAGGCCTGCCCAATGTGGGATGTTTGTGTAAAGTGCACTAACATTCAACGTATAGAGGAACCAACTCTACTCAAGTTGCATCTCAGAAACAATGCCCAAAAACTCTGTAGTATCCTGAATCCTAGATCTAACCCTTTTCAGCAAGGGCTAAAGATGTAATGTAAGGAATTGGGACAAAGGTTCAGTAAGTGACCCGTTTCCAGCAACTATGGGTCTTCCAGGTGGGTTGAGGGGATCCTTCTGAATTTTGAGAAGAACATGTATGTATTGGCTGCATGGATCTGACACTGTGAGATGGAATTTGGTTTTGTCAGTAATGATGCCCTCCTGCAATACTGACCCTAAGAATTGATAATTTTGTTTTTTGAACATAAATGTGGTGTCCAAAGGCATTTTGGTGTAATATCTAGCATCTGTCAGTTGTTTCTGTGCTTCGGCATCATATTGCTGCCAGTTCATTACCACCATGGCCCCTCCCTTATCTGCAGAAATAATCACCAATTCCTTGTTGTCAATCAACTCATGTAAGCTGTCCTGAAGCTATACTTAAAAAAAAATGGAGGTTACATACTGATTCATCAGGGGTGGAGTCCTCATCAGGCACTGACCTGGACATGCAGCAAACCCCAGACTCACCGACGCCTACAAGAAATCATACTGTTTCCCCTTTAGGCCTTACAAATGAGCAGGATGGAAGCACAGCAAAAATAAGCAGCATGGAAGGGCTACTGGAACGTCTTACGAAGAAATGACTGATTGTAATAAGACCAATGTGCTGTATTATGAAGAAATGACTGATTGTAATAAGACCAATGTGCTGTCTTACGAAGAAATGACTGATTGTAGCAAGACCAATGTGCTGTCTTACGAAGAAATGACTGATTGTAATAAGACCAATGTGCTGTCTTACGAAGAAATGACTGATTGCAACAATACCAATGTGCTGTCTAATGAATAAATGACTGATTGTAATAAGACCAATTTACTGTCTTACGAAGAAATGACTGATTGTAATAAGACCAATGTGCTGTCTTATGAAGAAATGACTGATTGTAATAAGACCAATGTGCTGTCTTACGAAGAAATGACTGATTGTAATAAGACCAATGTGCTGTCTTACAAAGAAATGACTGATTGTAACAAGACCAATGTGCTGTCTTATGAAGAAATGACTGATTGTAATAAGACCAATGTGCTGTCTTACGAAGAAATGACTGATTGTAACAAGACCAATGTGCTGTCTTACGAAGAAATGACTGATTGTAACAAGACCAATGTGCTGTCTTATGAAGAAATGACTGATTGTAACAAGACCAATGTGCTGTCTTACGAAGAAATGACTGACTGTAGCAAGACCAATGTGCTGTCCTACGAAGAAATGACTGATTGTAACAAGACCAATGTGCTGTCTTACAAAGAAATTACTGATTGTAATAAGACCAATGTGCTGTCTTATGAAGAAATGACTGATTGTAATAAGACCAATGTGCTGTCTTACGAAGAAATGACTGATTGTAATAAGACCAATGTGCTGTCTTATGAAGAAATGACTGATTGTAATAAGACCAATGTGCTGTCTTACGAAGAAATGACTGATTGTAATAAGACCAATGTGCTGTCTTACGAAGAAATGACAGATTGTAATAAGACGAATGTACTGTCTTACGAATAAATGACTGATTGTAATAAGACCAATGTGCTGTCTTACGAAGAAATGACTGATTCTAATAAGACCGATGTGCTGTCTTACAAAGAAATGACTGATTGTAATAAGACCAATGTGTTGTCTTACAAATAAAAGACTGATTGTAATAAGACCGATGTGCTGTCTTACAAAGAAATGACTGATTGTAACAAGACCAATTTGCTGTCTTATGAAGAAATGATCGATTGTAATAAGACCAATGTGCTGTCTTACGAAGAAATGACTGATTGTAATAAAACCGATGTGCTGTCTTATGAAGAAATGATCGATTGTAATAAGACCAATGTGCTGTCTTCCGAAGAAATGACTCACTCTAAGACCAATGTGCTGTCTTATGAAGAAATGACTGATTGTAATAAGACCACTGTGCTGTTTTACGAAGAAATGACTGATTCTAATAAGACCAATGTGCTGTCTTACGAAGAAATGACTAATCGTAATAAGACCAATGTGCTGTCTTACGAAGAAATGACTGATTGTAATAAGACCAATGTGCTGTCTTATGAAGAAATGACTGATTGCAATAAGACCAATGTGCTGTCTTATGAATAAATGACTGATTGTAACAAGACCAATGTGCTGTCCTATGAAGAAATGACTGATTGTAATAAGACCAATGTGCTGTCTTACGAAGAAATGACTTATTGTAATAAGTCCAATATGCTGTCTTACGAAGAAATTACATTGTAATAAGACCAATGTGCTGTCTTACGAAGAAATGACTGATTGTAATAAGACCAATGTCTTACGAAGAAATGACTGTAATAAGACGGATGTGCTGTCTTACGAAGAAATTACTGACTCTAATAAGACCAATGTGCTGTCTTACGAATAAATGACTGATTGTAACAAGACCAATGTGCTGTCTTATGAAGAAATGACTGATTGTAATAAGACCAATGTGCTGTCTTACGAATGAATGACTGATTGTAACATGACCAATGTGCTGTCTTATGAATAAATGACTGATTGTAATAAGACCAATGTGCTGTCTTACGAATAAATGACTGATTGCAACAAGACCAATGTGCTGTCTTACGAAGAAATGACTGATTGTAATAAGACCAATGTGCTGTCTTACGAAGAAATGACAGATTGTAATAAGACGAATGTACTGTCTTACGAATAAATGACTGATTGTAATAAGACCAATGTGCTGTCTTACGAAGAAATGACATTGTAATAAGACCAATGTGCTGTCTTATGAAGAAATGACTGATTGTAATAAGACCAATGTGCTGTCTTACGAAGAAATGACTGATTGTAATAAGACCAATGTGCTGTCTTATGAAGAAATGACATTGTAATAAGACCAATGTGCTGTCTTATGAAGAAATGACTGATTGTAATAAGACCAATGTGCTGTCTTATGAAGAAATGACTGAATGTAACAAGACCAATGTGCTGTCTTACGAAGAAATGACTGATTGTAACAAGACCAATGTCCTGTTTTCCGAAGAAATTACTGATTGTAATAAGACCAATGTGCTGTCTTACGAAGAAATGACTGATTCTAATAAGACCGATGTGCTGTCTTACAAAGAAATGACTGATTGTAATAAGACCAATGTGTTGTCTTACAAATAAAAGACTGATTGTAATAAGACCGATGTGCTGTCTTACAAAGAAATGACTGATTGTAACAAGACCAATTTGCTGTCTTATGAAGAAATGATCGATTGTAATAAGACCAATGTGCTGTCTTACGAAGAAATGACTGATTGTAATAAAACCGATGTGCTGTCTTATGAAGAAATGATCGATTGTAATAAGACCAATGTGCTGTCTTCCGAAGAAATGACTCACTCTAAGACCAATGTGCTGTCTTATGAAGAAATGACTGATTGTAATAAGACCACTGTGCTGTTTTACGAAGAAATGACTGATTCTAATAAGACCAATGTGCTGTCTTACGAAGAAATGACTAATCGTAATAAGACCAATGTGCTGTCTTACGAAGAAATGACTGATTGTAATAAGACCAATGTGCTGTCTTGTGAAGAAATGACTGATTGCAATAAGACCAATGTGCTGTCTTACGAATAAATGACTGATTGTAACAAGACCAATGTGCTGTCCTATGAAGAAATGACTGATTGTAATAAGACCAATGTGCTGTCTTACGAAGAAATGACTTATTGTAATAAGTCCAATATGCTGTCTTCTGAAGAAATTACATTGTAATAAGACCAATGTGCTGTCTTACGAAGAAATGACTGATTGTAATAAGACCAATGTCTTACGAAGAAATGACTGTAATAAGACGGATGTGCTGTCTTACGAAGAAATTACTGACTCTAATAAGACCAATGTGCTGTCTTACGAATAAATGACTGATTGTAACAAGACCAATGTGCTGTCTTATGAAGAAATGACTGATTGTAATAAGACCAATGTGCTGTCTTACGAATGAATGACTGATTGTAACATGACCAATGTGCTGTCTTATGAATAAATGACTGATTGTAATAAGACCAATGTGCTGTCTTACGAATAAATGACTGATTGTAACAAGACCAATGTGCTGTCTTACGAATAAATGACTGATTGTAAGAAGACCAATGTGCTGTCTTATGAAGAAATGACTGATTGTAATAAGACCAATGTGCTGTCTTACGAATAAATGACTGATTCTAACAAGACCAATGTGCTGTCTTATGAAGAAATGACTGATTGTATTAAGACCAATGTGCTGTCTTATGAAGAAATGACTGATTGTAATAAGTCCAATGTGCTGTCTTATGAAGAAATGACTGATTGTAATAAGACCAATGTGCTGAATATTTCAAATGTGGCTTTAACTGATACCCAAGTTTCTTTGCTAAATAAATGATTTAATTTTATTCCCATTTTTATTGCCTCTGAGGATGTGTTAGCACAAGATGTTGTGGCATTTTGTTGATTATTAAACCTTAAGTTGCATTTTCATGACAATGTTTCCAATTCTGACTTTGATACAACATTTACGTATCACAAATCCAGTTTTGTACCACCTATGCACCATAATGTTCATCTTTTTCAATCCTGTGTGCTCAAAGATCTACATTTCATCTCTAGGGAATCTAATGTTATGGCTAACAATCTCTCAAAGACTGATATGGACAGCTTACATGAGTTGACTGACCTCAGTGACAACAAATGGGGCCTTCAGTTTATGGTAAACTATCACCGAGAACACATCACATATCTAGATGTTCAGGGCAGTAGAAATGAGGACCATACACTACGTACTGAAGTTTTCCGTAAATATCCTCAATATAATTCCTTACTCCATGAATCCAGCTTTCATCCTCCCCATATCACTAGGAACATTCCCAAATCCCAGTTTATTCGGATGAGGCGTATCTGCTCACAAGACTCATCTTTTGAAATTTTTCGTAAGGATTTGGTTAACAGGTTTAGAAATAGGGATTATAAAATGGGTTATGTTCTAGGAGAAAACAATTATGCTGCTAATCTCAACAGGGAGGATTTGCTCAAATATAATGAAAAACATTGGGGTACTGGCAATGTTATTTGTTTTACGACCACTTATGGCAAGAACACTAACACACTCATGGACAGTGTACTGAGACATTGGAACATACTATTGGCCGACAACACCCTAACACGATATTTTGGAGACACATGTCGCTTTTCATTTCATAAAGGCAAGAACCTGGGTTCACATCTGAGTCACTACAAATGACCGCACAAAACTTCCTCTACAAATACCACTCAAACAACAATCTTGGGGGACAGACTGACTGGATGCATGCCCTGTGGCAATTGCAGCCACTGTAATAAGGTTACCAAGTCTAAGCAATTCTCTAGCAGAAATTGCAGTGTGGTTTTTAATATTGACTTTTTTGCCAACTGCAGTTGTGACTGGCTAGTATATTTGGCTTCATTCAGTTGTTCTGCATTTTACATAAGACAGACCTCCAGGCCATTTAGATTGCGGATCTCTGAACATCTAAGTGACATAAGACAAAAGAGAACCAGTAATGCCTCATATAAGCACACTATAAAACAACCCACAGCTTCCTTTAATTTTATGATTATTGATCGAATATTGGGTGACAGATCCAAAAAAGGAGGATGTCACTCTATATTGGATGCAAAAGAGAAAAAATGGATCATTAAACTGGGTGGACTTTTTCTACCCGGGCTAAATGAATATTTATGAGTCAACCAATCACTGGATGTAACCAATTTGTATTTTTGTTTAAAAGAAACAGATGAATGATTCTGTTTTCAACACTGATGAAGGCTAAGAAACTGTTCTAGCCAAAATCGGTCTGTTGTTTTTGTTCTTTATATGTAACTTACTAAATATATTGTTATATATTCTACAGCTTACAGTTGCTGGCTCATTTTTGTTTGGATACTTTGCTATTTTTGGAGCCATGCATTTACCTACATGCAGGGACCTATTCTGGTGCAGAAGTTACATCTCCAAGATTCACACTTTACACTAGAAAATACTAAAATTAGCCATACTTTCACTAAACATTTGGCACACATTTTCAGTCTATCACTTACTATAAAAATTCTCCTTTATAGCTTTAAATGCATTGTGATTACTTCCTGGGCTAAATGTCCTTCCCCAGTGAATTTTGCTCTGTTGCCAATATCTCTGTCAAATAGCTAAAATACTTGACAAAATAGTCTATGATCAAATTCTTGAGTACTTACTAAAATATGGCATCCTCACAGATAGACAACAAAGTTTCTGTCCTAATTTTAGTATTCTAACAGATATACTTTTATTGACAGACCACATTTTTTACAAACATTGCCCATGTCATGTTTAAATTCCAGGTCTTATATATATTATATATATATATATATATATATATATATATATATATATATATATATATATATATATATATATATATATCTTTTATCTTAAGAGAGCTTTCTAAACTGTTAGCCATGTAGTAATATTGCTACATAAACTGTCTTATAATGTTCTCAATGGAAGTGGTACAGTGGTTTTAGAGCTATTTTGAAAATAGAACTTTCTGAGTGTCTGGATCTTACACCACCACTAAAACTAGAAGCATGATATAGGGGTCTCACAAGGTTCAACCATGTGCCCTCTGTTATTCTTAATGTATATTAATGATCTAACGCAGGATCTGCCTGAAATTAACTATATAATATATGTAGTTGACATTGTCATGACAAGTTAATACAAAAGGGAACTTCAGATGCAGTTTGAAGCTCTACAGAAAGGGCTTTGTAAAAATAGACTGTCCATCAATATACAAAAAAAAAAAAACACTCATGCTATAAAACTAACTAACACCTCTAACTTTAGCATTACTGACTATCTGGACAGTCCTGTTGCTATTATTACTCAACGGAGGTATCCAGTTAGACCAAAACCCTTGGTTCCACCAATACACAAAAGCTCAGGTCAGCATATATATATATATATATATATATATATATATATATACACACACACACACACATATATAAAAAATATAATTTGCTGACCTGTGAGGTTAGCTGAAAAATTACCATAAATGTCCTCCTCACCAGATTGGAATATTGCCTCCCTGTAACTGTACCTTTGTCTAATCATACTACTGTGCTCATTAACTTGGCCAAGAATAAAATTCTTAGATTCATGCACTCAGCTAGCAAGAGAGAACATCACTGCACACATCCCTGCTTAAACAATTGTCAACCTGTTACAGTTACAGATATTTTATTGCTCAATACAGTCATCAGCAACATATTAAATGATGGCTACTGTCCACCATTCCTCAGGTGCAGTATAGAAACAAAGTATATGTACTCAGAAATAATGGCATTCAGTTATACAGGCCCCCTTCTCACTTGGCATGTGTGAAAGAATTATAGCATGAATAGCATACCCAAGATAGACTTAACAGACATCCTACCTGCTACTGCTAGAGGGGTAACTTCCCCTTTACTACTCTGTCCCATTCCTGATTTTCTTCTCTTCTATAACTAGTCTATTTTCCCATTCCTTACTAATGACTGTGTTGTTCTGGGAATCTCCATCTTCCTTCTTTTACTTTCCCACAGTGTAAAGAAAACCTTAATAGTGAAAATAGGTGAAGGGGTATTTTATCTGTATTTTATCTTAACTGAACTTTAATGTATCTGTAACTGAACTTTAATGTTTTGTAACAGTTATTGTATTTTTAATCTTAAAATTTTGTAATTTTAAATATTTTTAATCTTGTCTGATCCTTGTGGAGCTTTTCTCCCCGGGCCTTTACTGAAAATGGACATATATCCAGCTACACTAGCCCAGTCAACAAATGTAAAATAAAATAAAATAAATAAATAATAAATAATGAATGTTTGAAATGTCACAATGTCAAGACACAGAAGCTCAACAAAATCTTCTTGAACATTCATATTACTGCAGACCCAAAACATCAAGTGTACAAAAGATCACAAAAGCAAAACAATTTCCTTTTGCATTCTCCAAACCATAACCCTATCACAACATTCGGATCTATTTTTTCTGAATAGTGGTAGTGCTACAGAAAGGATTTTTCTAAAATAAGGTGTAAGGTTAAGTGTAGGGGAAGGGTTAGGGTTAGCATGCTTTATTAACATAGGCAGGGAAGCTTTGTCTCTCTTTCGCTTTCTATATATCTGTATCTACATCTGTATAGCTATCTCTCTCTCTCTCTCTCTCTCTCTATATATATATATATATATATATATATATATATATATATGATACATCTATATCTATTCATCTAACTATGTATATAGATACATATAGCTAAATCTAATATACATTTGTACAGCTAGGTGTAACAAAGCAAACAAAAAAAATAGTATGATTAAACAAAATCAATTACTATCACAATATCCAGAATAAACAAGCAAAACACTCTCAAAAATTCTTGGCCACTATTAACAACATACTTCATCCAGGTAAATCAGCTACCCCCAATCCAACCTTGACTAATAATTCTGACAATATTGCAACGCAATTCAATAAATACTTTACAGAAACTATTCAAACTCTACCAAACTCTCAAGGCATTGACAGCATATCTACCCCTTTTGCACCCCAGCATAGCACCAGCTCTCAAGATGACACCTCCCCTTTAACTTACACCCAGTGTCTGTTAAATCCATAAAAAACTACTTCAAAAACTGAAACCAACCACTGTAGCTGCAGATAACCTCCCATCTGACTTTCTACAAATTTCAGCTGAAGCAATAGCCTATCCTGTTGCTATACTTATCAATCGGTCAATATCTGAAGGACAGATCCCTGTTATTTGGAAAACCTCCCATATTTTGCCACTACACAAGATAGGTAATTCCACTGAACTTGAAAATTATCACCCAAGTGCCATCCTTTCCCCCTTATCCAAAATACTAGAAAGAGTAGTACACACCCAACTAATGAACTACCTTCTCATGCACAAACTACTGTCACATACCCAACATGGTGTTCATCCCTTTCATAGCACCACCACTGCACTAATGTATTTTACAAATACAGTTAACCACCATAGAAACAATGGACAATATGTATCTACTATATTTGTGGACCTCTCCAAAGCCATTAACATGGTAAATCACAATAAACTCATCAGCACTCTCACCACCCTAAACCTTAGCAGCTCATCTATCACATGGTTCCAAAGCTACCTTGCAGGATGACTGCAAGCCATCCAATGGCAACACCACCTCTCTCCACTGCTCACAGTTGCCTTAGGGGTTCCACAAGGCTCTATCCATTGACCTCTACTATTCTGTCTATTCACCAACCACTTCAGCACCTCCACACCCCACACTTCTGTAGTGCAATAAGCAGATGATTCAGCCTTAATATGTGCAGACCCCACTCTACAAGACCTCCATACTATACCCCAAGATTAATTTCTATCTGTAGAAACATTGTTCACTAGCGCCCAACTCATTCTGAATCCCAACAAAACTAAGCTCCTATTTTTTAGCCCAACTAGATCCCCCTTATCTTCCCAGTCTTTTACTATCATGTCCAAAAATCAAACTATGATTACCCCAATAACCCACACCAAACTGCTTGGAGTAGAAATTGACAATAACTTGAAATCTAACATTCACATAAGACAAACCATCAAGAAGGTCCACAAGAAACTATGTTTCTTGTATAGGAACAAACACATTTTTACTAAAAATACAAAAGCTACTGTAGCCCACATACACCTTGTATCATCTCTATGTCTGCCCAATGCTAACTAACCTCCGCAAGACTTAATCAAACTGGAATCCTGCTAAAACAAATTAGCAAAGTTTGCTACTGGTGCCTCCTATAGGTCACATCACTGTACTTATCTCGAGCAACTAAACTGTCTTGAACACCTTCAACTTCGACGCTTTAATCAACTTGCCTTTGCAAGCAAACTTCTCCACCAACTTGAGAAAACCTCTGCTCCCCAAAATACTATAGACACATATAATACCTCTAGATGTCTTCACTCTAGCAGCCTGCCCCTTCTTGACACCACCAAAGCTGACAGCTCAGCAGAGAATTCCATCTTTTCTAACTACATCCCAAAAATATGGAATAAGCTGCCAACCCAGATAACATAAATCAGCTCTATCGTACAATTCATAAAGCTCCATAAAGCACACTTAACAGACACCTGGCTGTGTTCCTGCAGCTCACCAGGATAGAAATCCCTTAGTCTTCTTACCAACTAATGTCTTTCACAAAAAAGTGTATTTTACTCATGCTGTATAAGTGTGAATGCTTTGAGAAAAAGCTTTGTTTCCATTATGTACCTGTTATTTGATATCAATGTAGTATTTCCCAAATATTTGTTAACTTATGCTTTGTCTGTAATGACTATTTCTGTATTCTTACTGCATGTTTGTTAAACTCTAATTTGTTTGTACTGGAGCTTTTCTCCCTGGGCCTCCATTGAAAAAGGACCTCTGTCCAATTGGACTTTCCTGGTAAACAAATATAAAATAAATGTAAAATAAAAAATAAAATAAATAGGCTAAATAAGGGCCCTGCTGGTCTTTAGTCTAGTGTAAACCTATGGACCTATATCTATCTATTCATCTATCTAAACATGAGAAGAATAAATCTAAGATGACTTCCCTGCTTAGGCTAACAGAAGCATATCGGCATCAAGCAGGAATAGAAACCAAAGCACAATGTAGATAAAAATCAGGCAGCCTGCCAAAAAACAAAAGAAAGAATATATTATGAAGGACCAGATGAGAAGGCAAGAAATGTGGAAAATGCATAAATATAGTTGAAAGTATAGAAAACTTTTGGAAGAACCTCATGTTGATCAGGAATGAACACAGGAATGGTTAAGGAGAGGGGAATTAAAACCAAGAGATTAAAGGTTAATATTGGCAGCACAAGATAGTAGGCTATGTACATGTTGGTCTACAAAGTTCATTGAACATGTGGGCAAAATCAACAAATGTAGGTTTTGTAAAACAGAATTGGAAACAGTTGCACACTTCCTTGTTGGTTGCGACAGACTAATGGCAGAAGGACTGTATACTGAAAGGCATTATAATGTGGCAAGACTGTTGCACTGGGGATTGTGCAAACATTATGGTATTAAAGTGTCTGAAAAGCACTGGAAACATCACAAAGCATCACAGAAAATGATAAAGTCTACATCACATGGGATAATCCATTACCAACAGTTCAAAAGATAGATGCGAGAAAACCAGATATAGTGGTCCATGAAAAGAAGACAAAAGTAGCACTGATCATTGAAATCACCACACCCAGTGACTACAGTGTATTGCATATAGAGAGACATAAAGTTATAAAATATCAGGATTTGCAGGCAGAAATGAAAGCAATGTGGAAAAAAGATACCCAGATAGTTCTAATAGTAGTAGGAGCAATGGGTCTTAGAGAATCTACAATCATATTTAGATATGTTACCAATGCATGTAACTCTGTATGAATTGCAGAAGATACTGGGCACATTGCGGGTGCTGTGAAGAGCACTTCTGGCTGACATCAAAGATTGAAACAATACTAATTTCATGAACTTTAATCGTACTTTGATTTAAGATTGGGGTCCATTCCAGCCATGGTATTACCAAAAAGATTTGGAGAAATTAAAAAAGATAAATAAATATAGATATCTATATCTATCTATCTATATCTACATCTATATATATATATATATATATATATATATATATATATATATATATATATGGGTCTACCTTCTTTGAAAGAAAGTATGTTTCATCGAATTTTACTTGCCCGACCTCACTTCTCCGAAACTGCATTCAGCCAAAAGCATGGACTGCAAAACCCTTCCCCTGTGAAGGGAACCACTTAGGCACCAGGAGAAAAAATCAAAATGGACCAAATGTAAACCCACTCACCCCATGATTTTGGCAGTCCATGCTTTCGGTTGAATGCAGTTTTGGAGAAGTGGGGTTGTGTAAGTAACAGTCGATAAAACTTACTTTCATTCAAAGAAGGTAGACCCATATTTAGATATGTATCTATCCATATAGATGTATATCTAAATATATAGGCATATGTATATATATATATATATATATATATATATATATATAGATAGATAGATACTATAGCTGTTTCTATACTGAGACATAGGTAAGAGTGTATCATCATTTCTTTATTTCAACAGCTAACTCACAATTAATTGTCTCAGTCTCAGTTTGAGGATTTATAAATCAGAGTCACTGAAATAGGCTTTATCATGAATTTTGTAGGGTGATTCCTTTCTCCCTCTTCTGTATGGTCAATGCATCAGAACTCAATGAAAACGGAATTCTGAGTCAACTAAACATACATTGCTCTCTTGACCTGCCCCACCACCACCACAAGCACACAGTACCTTTTGTGATATTTTGTACAGTTGGCGTCAGCGCTTCTGGCTGATATCAAAGACTGAAACAAAACCAATTTCATGAACTTTAATCATACTTTGACTTAGGAATGGGGTCTATTCCTGTCATGGTATTAGAAACATAAAAAATTTGGAGAAATTAAAAGAGAGATACCTTTGTTCAACATGTAGCAAAAAATAGTCTGACAGCTTGAACTGCAGATATCATGCATCATCATTTCTTTATTACAGCAACAACTAACTCACGATTAGTTGTCCCATTTTGGTGATTCTAAAATGGACACTACAATGAATCCTTTAGGCAGTTCTCTTCTTCCTTCTCTGTATGGTTAACACATTGGGAGTTTGGACTCAATGCAAATTGTTCATTGAGTTCTGAGTTGGTTAAACATATACTGACCACTGAAATTGCTCCTATACATAGGCACATGCACACAGACACACAGGCACATGCACACAGACAGATACAGATGATGCAGCTTCTCTTTACTTGTTGGATAAAACAATCAGTACATAAGGAACACATATACTGTTTTATTTACTCCATCATGTAGCAGGATTTCTCACACAAGCAATTCTCTTTCCTTATCCAAGAGGACAACTTCTTATAGCACAGGATAAGTTATTTCAACAAAGATTGTTATCCTCCTTACAATGAATATGGTTTCCTGTCAGACCTTGCAGACTATTTTTAACAATCTCCTTCAAGAATCCTTCAGGAATCTGCCATTACTAGTGACAATAATTTGCTATTCATTGAGGCCCTATATGTGATTAGATCAGGTAAGGAGCAGGCAGTATAGAAAAAGTCTAGAAAAAACTTGTGGTAATAGCTTGCGAAGCCCATTAAACCCTTAACCTGGCTTTTTGTAATTGTTCTAGGCCAGTCCCATATTTATAGGTTTATAGGTTTGTACTAGGCTATTGACCACCAGTTCTTTATAAGCCTAGTTGTACAACCAAGCCCAGTTTTATCCTGGAGTACATTGGATGCCTATATGGTGGGAGTATATTAGTAAGCAGGTAGCTAAGGGTTATGCAGGAGGGTACGTTAGTTTGGGATTAGTTGACTTACTGTCAGCTTCTGTCCATCAGAAACATAGGGTCAAACTGGGGGCAAATTTACCATCCAGTGATCAAGGTTTCACTTGAAAAGAGAAAGGGATGAACTGTGCTTCACATGGATGGGGAGCCTGTTCCATAGTGTGGGTATTCTTTCAGACACATATTGGTTTCTCCAACATCTTTTTTTTATGTTGCAGGCAAAGTTTAGGTCCTTGGATCTAGTGCTGGTGGTGCTCTTTGTTTTGTGGATGTGCAAGAGATCCATCAGAACGGGTCTGTGGATGCCTTCTATGCCAGGCAAAGATTACTTCTCATTAACTTGCAGTAGAATGAGTAAAGAAATAAGAGCTTAAGGTGATTTGTGTAGGACAGGGTTGGGAGGGTGGGCCTAATGGTTAAGTTGTTTGCCTCACAAACATAAGGTGCAGGGTTTGAGTATCACAAGGGATAATTGGCTAGGCTTAAAATAGCTTGCAAGGGCGGTTAGCTTAGAACTAATCTATGAAGCTATTTATTCCCTTTTTTGAGAAACGTTTGAAGATGATCCAGTTGTTGCATGTGCCTGGTCAGGTACATGCCATCGGGGGATTGATGGGTGTAATAAGGGCCGAGTAGAGTGGTACTGTAACTTCCTTGGACCTGGATGCCATAACCTGGCTTATCAGTTGGGTGACACAGCATGATTTCCTTGCTATCTTGTATACATGTTGGTCAAAGGTGAAATTACTGTCTTGATATGGCCACAAATCACTAACTACCAGTTCAACTCTTGGGGGGGGGGGGTTATCAATGCAGTAATTAACTTGGACGAATGACTTCCCAGAGGGAACTGTAATGCATTTCTTCAAGTTGAGTTTTATTTGGTGTCTCTGGCACCAATAATTTCTTTGTGTCAGACACTCTTGTAGGATGTCGGTGTCATGGGGATAATCTATGATAGCTCCTAATTTGCATTCATCTGCAGATTTAGTAAGTAAAAGGCCTTCAGCATTAGCCTTGATTTCTGAACAGTAGATGGCAAACAGGAATGGGCCTAACACAGAACCCTGGGGTACTTCACTGCTGACTGGTCTCCTAGTGGGAGTGATCTCACCAATCCTGACTTCTTGTGTTATATCTGTGAGCCAGCCAGCAATCCAATAAGTTATGTAGGGATTTATGCCTAGTTCGGAGAGATTGTCAGTAATATCTGAAGTGAGATACGGAATGCCTTGACCAGGTTGAGGTAGGCCGTGTGCACTATTTTCCCATCATCCATAGCCTTGGTGATGTTCTTGAAGAAATCTACCAATCTGAGTCGACAAGACATTTCCCTGTCAAAGCCAAACTGGGATGGGTCCAGTGTTCATATGCTGCCAATGTCCTTGTTAATCATTTCCATGATAATTTGTTCCGTGGATTTGCATATTATACTTGTCAGACTTATAGGTCGTTCCTGGGGTGACATGATAGTCAACCCTTGTGGAGATTGATGGCCACTGTGGCCCTCCATTCACTTAGCACATAACCTGTTTTGAGGCTGTAGTTGAAGTGTGCTTGTAGTGGTTCTGCTATGTCTTGTTGTAGCTATTTAGAAGGCATCCAGGGATATTGTCAGGGCTCATTGAAGCAGCATTGGCCGTAGAAAGCACTGCCAAGACCTGCTTCCTGTTGATAGTTGGGGGCAGGAGATATGCTAGAAGGGATTTCTCAGAGGGTAGTGGGTAAAGTTAGATCTAAATTTATCAGCTAAAAGATTCACTTTGTGAACCTGATCAGTGAGGGTTGTGTCATTTACCGCTGGTTCTGCACACTGCTGTGTGCTACCTTTAAGATCCCTGACATAACTAAAGAAGGCCTTGTGATTGGCCATAGCCTCAGATGTATCCTGACTTTGTAATTAGTCTTGTTGGACCTTATTAGACCTCTCTTCTTGTTTGGTTGAATCAGAGAGTTCTTGTCTGTGTAAGAGTTGCCTTTTCTGATTTTGGCAATAACTTTTTTCCTTTTTTTATACACCCTGTTATGATTAGGACTCTACCAGTGGAGTTTGTTTTTTGTGTTATATCTGGGTTTGCTTCTGGTAGGTACAGCAGCCTCAGTGCAACCATTTTCACATTTGTACAGAGTTTCTGTGAGCAATTCTGCATAGGCAGCAGTGTTCTCAATGTGTGCATGTGCTTTGAATTTTGACAAACCATTGCTTAATAGGATGTAATTACCTTTAGAATAGTTCCTAACTATTACAGGTTTGGTTGGGTTTTCTGGCTTGATTTTTTTTTTAGGGAGTAAGCTTTGTGATATGACATCAGCAGTGAGGACATGACATTTGGTGGGGGTGGGGGGGGGCAATGTACTACCATGTTGTTGAATACCAGGTCCAGTATATCTGGTCCAGGGTGTTTGTGCTGACAAAGTCCAGGAAACATTGTGCATGTCAGTTACAGGCAGTGTACATTTACATTTCCCAGTGTATAGAGGGTTAAGGTCTCCATAAATAGGATGTTTAGTTGGATACTGAGCACCTCCTGTAGATCCAGGTATAAGCCATGAGCTTCATTGGTCTTAGAAGGTGACCTTTAGCTGTCCAGGACTTGGTATGGAATGTTGACTATGGAGACCTGGACATGGATGAACTCTAGAGTATGATCCTGTTTAGCTAACCTGGAGTTCCATTTGTTGCTTATGTAGATTGAAAGACTTCTACCATTATTCCCTGTCCATGTTGTTGTTGGTCTAAATGTATGGAAGGCACTGTAGCCTTGGACTGCCACTAGCTTCTACACAAGCCTTCAGAAGATTTCTGTGATGTATATGCTCTGGCTTCTTTTTTCCCAGGTTATCTCACTTTAGAATGTGTTTCACTTATCCTTTTTTTTGAATAACTTCTAAAGTTCCTTGCCACTTTGCAATGAAGGAGTTCTCAGCTATAGCACTATCATAACCACTTTCTCATTTGCTTTGGACTCTAGAAGCCATACATTTCTATATGTTTTTTGCTGTGCTTCCTTCACTTTTTCTATATGCTGTTTAACTATAGATATTACTTATTCTTACCCTTTCCTGTAATCCAGGAAATGTTCTATCACAGTTTTAAGATGCTGTTTTTCTCTTCCAATGATGTATCTATTAAGCATCAGGGATTGCACACATAAATCAGTTCAAATTGTATCAATTTACTTGAGGCTTATGGTACTTTCCTCATGTTAAAGATTTGGTCAGGAAAGAAATGTTCTCATTTGTTTCCATCCTGCTTTGTGTACTTCCTTAACAAAGACATCACATTTTCAATAAAATGATGAATTAATAACATCTGCCTGCTGTTGGTGTGCAGAGGTCCTTAGCTGATTTTCTTTACAAAATTGTTGCGTTCATTCATTGCTCTGAATATAAGCAGGGTGCCTTAGTCAGAAAGAATTGCTCAGAGAATTCTTAGTGTGAAAAGAACCAGTACTAGTTAGCAATAGACTTGATATTAACTCAACCAGATAAATCAAAAATGCTCACATAGTGTTATCATGGTCTAGATAAATCACTCAGTTGATGTTAAGAAACAAACAACCATCAAGGAGCATATTAAAACAAAAGAATAGTTTTAATTTTTTAGCAGCTTTTAACAAGCTTTTTTAAAGTTGTTTCTTTAATTTTATATAATTTTTTTTAAGATTATAAGACTTCAGTATTAGACATTATTATTGCTATGATTAACATGCATTTTTTACATATATATTTCATTTACTACTTATATGAGTGGAGGGTACTGATTTCTCTATTAGACAACTGAATGACTACTGTGATCAGATTCACATTATATCCTATGCTTCCACCAGTTTTCCATGACAACTAAATTTTGATTGTTTCCTTAAAGTCATGTGACAACTGAAAAAGTGTTATATAACAACTATATAATGTAATGGATAATCTGATGAAGTCCTACCAACAAGGATGAAACCGTTTAACTTTTAACTGTTTTGGATAAAAGATACATTTCTTGAACAAATTAAAACTGTTCTTTTTGTTTTAATACGCTGCTTGATGGTTGTTTGTTTCTTAACTTAAACTGAGTGATTTACCAAGACTGGGAGAACACAACATGAGCATTTTTGATTTATTTGTTGATTTTTGCTGCATAGACACATGCTACTTTTTGTGGTCATTGGTCTTTCTTCCAGTGTGGCAGTGATTTCTCTTAGAGCAAACCACTCCTTTTTTGGTGTAGAATCCTTTTCTCAACCTGATCTTTGTGCTCCACTGGTGGAAGGAGCTCCACTAAACAATATTAATAGGATGGACATTAGTCAAGTAGACCCTACTCAACTGATACTACTTTTAACCCAACAAGTGGCGGACCTGTCCAACAAAATGGAAGAAATTTCCACCATCCCGTTTAATGGAGATGGAGTAGTATGCCCCAAAATGAATGGACACCAACAGGAATCAGTTTCTCTACTAGATAGCAGAAGGAATGGTACTGCCTTGGCAAAAAAATGACAATGGAATATTTTCAGGAACCAAAGACGATTTAGAACCATGTTCAATAGACATGGCTGTGAACGGATTGGCTTTATTATAAGGAGAAATACAAATTTTATTTCTGATTTATTTGATGAAATTAATACCTTAAAGCAAAGAATTACAAATGACTTGCTGTTTAACATGTTAAAGGCCAATTAAACAGAAACAACTGATATGTGATTACGATTACCACAGCAATGTTGCACATCCATTACCTAAGGCACCTAAGCATGCTTCCAAAAATTACATTCCTTCTAGATTTGAAACCTGCAAACATTCCCCACTTAACCCTCCACACAAAGTATATACTAACATAACACAAGCTACAGAGATGGATTTGGATGAATTTCCCCCACTCTTCAAAACTAATGAGAATTCATAATTAACCATATCAGCAGATACTTTTTTACAACCATCTATACCCCACCATGAAGCCCACCCTTTTTAGCAAGTTTAACAGTGGTGCTGCGGTAGCATTGTCGCCTCACAGTAAGGCGTTGCCCTGTTCGATTCTCAGCTAAAGTGTCTTCTGTGTGGAGACATGTGTGAATGGGCGTACCTTCGTTGAAGGTTGTGCATCAGAGCTGGCAACTCGGCACGTAAAAATCTACTGCCAGTCATTAGCGGACCAGATTTCCGCTGTGGTGACCCCTAACCCGGAAAAGCCAAAAGACACAACAACAACAGATGGAAACATTAAACATGTGGAGGGTGAAACAAGAAAGGGGAGCAAGAACCAGAGAAAACTACTAGAAAAACCAAAGCAATCAAAAGTAATTGATATTAATCCACACAACAGAATAGATACCTCAGACAACAATATTTTACACACCTTCAAAGGTTTTAACATTTTAATTACAGTTCTGGAGATATACAGGAATGCCATTTTTCTTTGTTTAGCAAGGGTATCAAATTTGTACCCCACAAACATATAGACATAAGAGACACTTTACTAGAGTTGAAATTCTTTATGAGAAAAATTTTTACTTTTTCGTTAACACTAATGAATTAGATGTAGTACTAAAGGAACACGATCGACTATGGAAGAAAAACAATACTTTTAACCTTCCCTTAAACCTCCTAGTGGCAACATTTGAAAAGTGTTGTGAAATGGATTTATATTAGCTGGAAAAGCACTCAAACACTCATACACAAAACCTATCCAGGGAAGAGAACAATATTTTGAACTCTTATATTTAACAGATAAAATGAGATAAAGAAGGGGTCATGGTTTTCATGGACTTGATTGACTATTCCATTAAAGTTTCGAACATGCTTTTAGACCATGACAAATATGAAACAGTATCAAAGAACAAAATGTTTATGGCATACAGTAAGATTGTCCTGTTTTTAGATGATTGTTTGATACAAGGAAACATTTTACCCCATGAGCACCAATTTCATAGAATAAAGAACCCCATTATACCATCCATCTTTGGGATCGCAAAAATACATGAAGACATAGAGCCCCCCTTAAGATTAATAGTGGCAGCACAAGATTCCAAAACTTTCTCCTTGGCCATCTTTGTGGACAGAACATTGAAAGAGATATTTTCACTTATAAACCATATTTTAAGAGATTCTTGGGATGTTTTACACAAGATTTAACAAGAATTTTACAGTGACAGTGTTACTTTTGTAACAATATATGTAATGGATTTATTCAGCTGCATACCACATATACAGGGACTCAGATAGTTTCACTCAGCTCTTTTAAGACTTACAAGTGTATAAAATAAGTGTACACCTCCTTATGGATTTAATGGAAATTATTCTACATAACAATTTTATTTTTTTTCAAAAGAGAATATGGGTCTATATTAGAACATCGAAGTTTCACAACTTTGAATGTCCTAATATTGACCCTATTCAGTGAACGCTGAAAATAGCGAAGCTGCGGAACATTGAATTTCTTCCTAGGGAAGGAATTTGGTTGGCCGTTCCTGTGGCTTCACTATTTTCAGCACTGTGGTGGAAAGTTATGGGTCGGGATCAGGTAAGTGTGCGATTGTGTGGATGTGAGGATTAGGGCGCGGGGTAGGTGAGTTAGGGTTAGGGCGTGGGTCAGGTAAGTGTGCGATTGTGTGGACGTGCGGTTTAGAACGGGGTAGGTGAATTAGGGTTAGGGTGCGGGTGAGATGAGTGTGCAATAGTGACGGACCTTAGGGTTAGGGTTTGGCTTAAGGTAAGTGGATAGCTAGTGGTGTATGTACAGTTTAGTTTAGGGTTAGATATAGGATTTTAGGTGTATGTGTGTGGATTGATGTTTGTTTGGTGTGCTTGTGTTGTGTGTATGTGTGTCGGAACAGCAAATTTTTTCCCTGGGAAAGAATTCGCTGTTCTGCATGTTCGATGTTGTCAGTGTTTGCTGAATAGGGGTCGATATTAGAACATTCGACATTTTAAAAAGTAAATGTTCTAATATAGACCTGGAGAATACTGGCTATGGGCTCAGCATGTGCCTCAGTATATGCAAACCTGGTGACATATAGCTGGAAACATGAATATATTTTAAACTCAAGTTTTAATTTACAGTGGAAATTTTATTCTAGGTTTCTGGATGACATTTTTATTGTATAGAACAGCCCCCCCCTCCCCCCCGACAAAATAGTGGAGTTTATCACATATCTGAATGAAATGACAGATTATTTTAAAGTTTACATACCAAACTGTTCAGAACTGTGTAAACTATCTAGATGTGACCATTTACAAGGATAGCAGTCTGAGTAGATTATTTTCCCCTGCCATATTAAAAAGAGCTTATTTAAGGGGAAGTTAGTTAGAACCGCCACAATGTGCTCTATCCTCAAGCTTTTTAAGCAAGAACATGAGCGGATTCACAGCATGCTTATAAAGAGGGGTTATCCAGACAAAATTATTATCTAACATTGGGAAACAAATACTGAAGGAGATCTGGGGGGGGGGTCAAAAACAAACCTATCATCCATTCTGGACATTTAGTGACAATGGAAACCACTGTGTCAAAAACTAACTCTGCAAACAAATTTTCACAGGCTGTTATACCCCAATATAATGAACAAAGCAAGCATATTAAAGACATTATTAAGAACAACTGGAGTATATTTCAGATATATGATAATGTTTGCCATAAATCTGGACAGAAACCCAACTTCATACTCCAAACTGGTATGAACATTAAGAAATTTCTAGAACACAATCAATCTGGTAGACATAATACTGATATTGCCACCAATAAATGTGGGAGTTGTAATCAATGCAGCTGTATTATGGATACCGCCAATATCACTTTGGATTGTCACACATGTATTAAGATTAATTTAGTTAAAGGGAAGCATCACACCAAGGGGGTGATTTATCTATCAAAGTGCACCAATTGTCCTTTATTTTATGTCAGAAAGACTGAGTTGGCCTTACATAAAAGGATGCATGAACACAGCTTTGTTGTGTCTTTCAGCTTTTCCCGGTTAGGGGTCGCCACAGCGGAACTCCGGTCCACTAATGATTGGCAGTAGATTTTTAAGTACCGAGTTGCCAGCTCTGACACACAACCTTCAATGAAGGTACTCCCATTCACGCATGTCTCCACACAGAAGAAGCTTTAGCTGAAAATCGAACAGGACAACGTCTAACTGTGAGGCGTCAAAGCTACTGCAGCACCACTACCGCATGATGTATGAACACAGCTACAATATAAAAAACAAAAACACTAACAATACATTGTATAAACATTCTGTGGCATGCTGAGGTTTTAAGAAACTTGTATTTGACATCCTAGAGATCATTCCTGTTGATGAAAGAGGAGGAAACTGGGAAAGAGGAGGAAACTGGGGTGGGAGGTTGGCATAATGGTTAAGATGTTTACCTTACAAATACAAGGTGCAAGGTTTGATTCTCATATGTGATAATTAGCTAGGCTTAAAATGGCCCACAAGAGCAGTTAGCCTAGTACTAATCTATAAACCTATGAACCTAAAACCTTATAGAATATAGAGTTAAAATGGCAACTTAAGTTAAATGCTGCCAACTTCCCAGACGCAATGAACATATTTCCATTACATCTACACTGAAGATGAAGAGTGCTATCCTTTGAACACTGTCACATTTATTACACTTTTTTATGTTTTTTATCAGCTTTTTGCAAGCTTTTTTAAGGTTGTTTCTTAAGCTTTATATAAGATTTTAAGACAGTTATAAGACTTCAGTATTAGGAATCATTATTGGTATGACTAACATATATTTTTGACATATTTATTTCATTTCTTATGTGAGTGGAGGGTACTGATTTCTTTGTTAGGCAATTGAATGACTACTGAGATCACATTACATCCTATGCTTCCACCACTTTTCCATGACAACTAAATTTTGATTGGTTCCTTAAAGTCATGTGACAACTGAACAATGTTATGTAACAACTACATTATGTAATGGATAACTAGTTCTGATGAAGTCCTACCAACAAGGATGAAAGTGACTAACTTTTAACTGTTTTGTTTGAAAGATACATTTCTTGAACAAATGAAAACTATTCTTTTTGTTTTAATATGCTCCTTGATGGTCATTTGTTTCTTAACATCAGCTGAGTGATTTACCAAGACTGGGAGAACACTAAGTGAGGGTTTTTGATTTATTCGGTTGTTACTTGATTTTTGCTGCATGGTAGGGTTGCCACCTTTCGTTGTGGCTAGAACCGGAATAAGGCCACACCCCTTGCATCACCCATAACTCCACCCATTCCCAACCCTCTCCGTCCCATGTTCTGCCCATTTTGTGACATCATTATTGCAGCAGCGGATGGGAACACCCTCTTTTTCCATTCCAGATGCCTTCTTTCAGCGAATTTACTATGCTTTTCTGTAAAAAAAAAAAAATAGTAAATCAGCCAATTTAACAAACTCCGATAGTTTGTTTCCTTTTTAGAAACAGAATACCGGAGTTTGTACAGCGTTTTCCAGACTACTGGAGAATCAATGTGATTTCCAGATAGTCAAGGAAAAAAAAAACAGAGAGGTGGCAGCCCTACTGCATGGGCATATGCTACTTTTTGTGGTTATTGATATTAGCTCATCCTAAGGATATTGCTTCTGGAAATATTATCGCATACTTCATTATTACCAGTATATAATGTTGGCACTAATTCATCTTGATTAGTTAACAAACAATGCCTATTGCTATTCACTTATGTGGAGATTTCTGCTTTAGGAAATGACATCAAGATGCTCCTGAACTCATGGAAAGGCATTGCCTTTTAATTTCTGGGTAAGCAGTATAAAGTATTTTTATTACCTTCACAATACTGGGCCAGAAAATTGGGATAACATCTTGTCCTTTGTCTTATCCATCAAGACCTAGCGGCCCAGAATGTGGCTATCTCTAAGCATCATTACTAGTGCTCTAAAACACTTTGTCACAAACCAATAGCTTACTAGTTCTTTTTTTCTTTATATTTATCCTATACAGCAAGTCTTTTCATAGTTCAAAGTCTGGATATGAAGAAGGGCTCTGTTAATGCAATCCCTCTCTTCTCTAGCTATATTGTTTGAAACACAACTTAGGTCATTGTCGTCCTACCAGGCCCTCATAAAAGTTATGCAATTATCTGTAACTAAGCCAGCTCATTGTTACTTTTATTAGTAACCTAATGTAAAGTGGAAGGTGTAGGCTTTTCAACTACAAAGACAGGAACAACTTTTCCCTTCATCTAATTCATCCTTGTTAAAAATAGGGCACTTCATGAAAGTCATTTTTTTTCTTCTGTCATGCAGTGCAAGCAGCTTTGTTTTACCTAGTGTAATAGTTTCATACTGCTCTGTTTGTTTGAGTTCTGCTTCTGTTTCTTGTTAGCATTGCCCTTGAATTTGAATTTTTTCAATGAAACGCCCAGATTAGGGGGTCTTAGTCTGAGAATTGTCCATGGGGATCAGTGATGTACCATGGAAGATAAATACAAATAAAATAAATAAAATAAACCTTTGGAGAAATGGCTAATTAGCTTACTAGATTGTTAAGTTTCTGCAGCAGATTTACTAGATGCTGGTCTGTCAATGCACATTAATCCAGGAAAGCAAGTGAAAGTTTTTTATCAAAGTCTCAAGCAGCATTTCAGTTTGTTTGTGGACACCAGCAGAGACAACTACAGTATGCTAAGAGGTAGAGACCAGTCTCAAATCTAAGCTTTTTTTCTGCCAAGGGAATCCTGCTGCCATTGTAGATTCACATACAGTACAAGGGAACATATACAAGCCATTTCTAAAGATTTTGAAACTCAGATTTATTTAAAGGGACAGAAGTATTGTTTTTCAGCTTACTCCACCCTTATTTCCTTGGATTCCTCCCTTCTACTTGTCTTTGCTTTAAAGGAAGGGTCTCCACAGCTGTCATTATGGATAATATGAATATGCCTTCACACTCTGCCACTATGGAATGCTGGAATATCTTCATAGCAATTAGTTAAATTCTAAGGTCTTAACTGTCAATGTAGCAGTATAAATGTGTAGCCTAGAGGGTTAAATTAAACAAGTTAGTTCCTTACATAGAGGTTCAACAGAAAGGAACACCTGAAATCATGTAGTGGAAGAAGGACTAAATGGGGCTAATTTGTGAAGTATAACATGTAGATTATGCCCAGTGGAAGTATTTGTTTTCACTACTGAATGTTGGGCTGGGAGAGGCCTGTGGCCTTAGCCGTTTCTTTTACTTAAAAGACAGCCTGTGTCCTGGGATGACTGCATCAGCTGAACACTGTCATAACGGTGCTGTTTACTGTGAAACTGCAAACCTGAATGGGCTGCTATTTTGGCTCGTGGATGTTGAATAAAGCTGTGTTATTACATATGTCCTGCCTGCAGTGTCTTACTGGAACTTCATTGTTCATGAAGAAACCATCATGGTTTCTTGAAAGAGCCCACTTGATGTTTCTTAGGTACTATCTTACACACATCTCAGCCTGTACACAATGGATTACTATATCAAGATTAGCAGCAGAGGCCTGAATCTCTTCGCAAACAAGGTCCTGTTGTCCATCTATATTTCTTAAATTTGACATCAACAAGGAAAAGCTCTTCTGCCTAGTGACCACCAGTAGGTCTGGGATTGAGTACCCTACCTAAGTCTCCCGCCACATACCCTACCTAGGGACCAAATCTTAACATTTTTGGAAAACGCCTCTTCCCATAAAGACGCAAGAAAGTATGTCCTTCAGCTCTTCAAGGTTTCTCAACATTGTGTAAGCTTTTCTAACCCTCAGCTATTGTTAATCTCTAAGCAAGTTCTGCCAGCAGCCAACCTTAGCTTCTCCCTTCCCCTGATCACCAGCAACCATTAGTAACTACAGTTCTCTGACTCTCCACGTCCACTAGCCCAGTCAATAGCCCTGGTAGCAATTACCTGCTGAGTCCACTAGGTGGCTCCCTACCACCTCAATTGCTTATCCTTGCAGACTTTTCTTTCCACATACTAAGTCCTATATTTCCCTCTATTCTGCTACCCTTTTGTGTTTTCCACCCTTTTCCTTTCTCTGCCTGTCTCAGCCTTGCCCAACTTAGTCCTCACTCTCCTAGCAATCCTCTATGTCCTCGGATTACTTACCTGTCCTATCAGCATCTTACTGATTGTTTTCCACTCTACCTCTCTTCTTTGGCTCTACCCGCTCCGTTCGCCCTGCGGGGTCACTCCGCTCCCCCCCCTACCCCCCATTCCCACCCACCCCCAGGGGTCCTACTCTTATAGCTCCTTAGCCACACCCCTATCCGTCCTGGCCTATTCCTCTCCTTCCCGCCAAATTGTTGTCTAGCCTCTACACACCCCATACACTCCGCCCTTCTCTTTCTTAGCCCTAAGACCTTACTAGTACTATTACCTCTCTCCATTACCTACACTTCTCCTTATACATCATCTTTCCTCTCTAGCCTCCTTTCTCTATTCCCTATAGAACCTATTCCTACTTACCATCTGCTTTAAATTAAGTTACTACCCCCCCTATTTCTTTCTACCCTCATATCTCTCCCCTTATACTTTCCTCTCTGCTTCCTCACTTCTCAAATTCTAAATCATGACTCCCTACACACAAACTATGCCTTTACTATCAGTCTTAATCATAACTACCCTTATCTCAATGTACCATCTCACCTTTTTTGAAATTTCACTTAACAACTATCTTATCTCCTCACAAACACACACTTCTACTATACTCACTTTCACGCCATACCCTAATGTTAATTCCACCCCTAGCTATCATCTACCTAAATACCACAGGCAACATCACCTTACCTACCCCTAACTATCTAACACAATAGCAAAACCCTAACAAGTCAAAGAGGAACTACTTAACTAAACTAGTTAATCCTACCCTACAAGATGGAGACATCCACCCAAACCCTGGCCCTAACTCACCACCTCCCCATAACCACTCACCTAACCTCAATAATAACTTCCTTATAGGGCACCTTAACATCCAAAGCATAAATAAGAAAATACCCTTCATCCATGCCCTCTTAGATACCCACTCATTTGATATTCTCTGCCTCTCTGAAACCTGGCTAAACACAGGCACTAAAGACTCAGAGATTATTCCTCAAGGTTATAACATAGTAAGACACGACCGCTTAAAAGCATAAGCGTGGTGGAGTAGCAATACTTTTCAAAAATCAACTTAACATCACTACTCAACCAGCATGCCCAAACCAAAATAGCAAAACAGAAGCTATCATTATTAAACTCCAACTTAATACCAAAAAATCTATTTACATTATTTGTTTATATCTTCCCCCTGGTAATAACATCCCAATATTAGAAGACTTTCTAAGTTGGGTTTCTACCACCTACCCCCAAGAAACCATAATTCTTGGCGACGTTAACATAGACTGGAACTCTATTAATAATGACAATCCCTCCTCTCATATTAACCTACATGGTTTCTCACAAACTATTACCTCAACTACAAGAGTCAATAAGCCCAGTAAGAAAGAGAGTATACTAGACTGGATACTCACAAATAAAGTTAACAAACAATATAAAGTAGGTACTTTGCCAGATGACATCAGCGACCACTCCCTAACCTACATTACTAGACTAAAATCAGGATATGTTAACCTCCCAAATACAAGACTAATTCGATCTCAAAAGCATTTTAACATAGACCTCTTTAAAGCTGATCTGAGAGCATGTAAATGGAATTGTTTAAAATCACTTCCCCTGGAGGAAGCAGTATTATTTTTTAATACTACATTCTTATCCATACTTGATACACATGCTCCTGAGCGCTCTATTAGAATTAAGACCAAACCGGCCCCATGGCTGACCTCCAGTACTAAAAAACTTATGCATGCTAGAAACAAAGCATGGACAAAATGGAGATGTGATAGACAAAACCCTGATTTAGTTAATTTCCGCCAGCTTAGAAACCTTGCAAAAAATCAATAATCTCTGACAAGAAAAACTTCTACTGTAAACTTCAGGAAACTCATATTAACAACTCCAAACAGTTCTGGTCCTCAGTAAATAAACTTCTCTCCCCAGGGACTGCTAAAACTCCTTCCCCTCTAAATGCTGACCCAGAAACCCCTCTCCAGACTGCTAATGTCTTCAACTCTTTTTTCTCTGAAACTATTCAATCCTTAGCCAAACAAATGAACCCTAGCAACTCTCATATACCAACTACCATAACTACCTCCTCTTTCAACTTCTCTCTAAAACCTATATCTACCTCTTTCATCTATAAACTCATTCAAAAACTGAAACCATGTACCCCTTCTGCTGACAAGCTCCCTTCTCTGTTCCTTCAGAAAGCTGCCAAAGAAATTGCATATCCTATATCCTTACTTATCAACAGAACTATCCAAGAAGGAACCATCCCTGATATCTGGAAAGTATCCTATATTATCCCACTGCATAAAGGCGGTAACTCCCTTGACCTTTCCAACTTTAGACCAATTGCCCTTCTCTCACCTCTAGCAAAGATCATGGAAAAATGTATTCATCAACAACTTGTACACTATCTCTCTCTTCACAGCATAATAGCAAACTGCCAGCATGGTTTCAGACCCCACCATAGTACCACCTCTGCCCTTCTATCCTTTGTAGATACTATCAACAAAAATCGAAACATCAACACTCTCTCTTCCGCTCTTTTCATTGATCTCTCTAAAGCTTTCGACATGGTCAACCACTCACTCTTAATTCACATTCTTGAATCTCTCCCTTGTGATAAACTAGCAACTAATTGGTTTAAATCCTATCTTAGCAACAGACAACAAGCAGTAATATGGGAAAACCATATCTCTTCACTCTTGCCTATCTCCATCGGAGTTCCCCAGGGCTCCATTCTGGGTCCACTCCTGTTCTCCCTCTTTATTAACGACCTTCAGACTGCTATCCCACAAGCTACCTGCATACAATATGCAGATGATTCTACCCTTATCTGCACAGCCCTTCCTCTACTGAACTGACCTCATTGACCCAAAAGACCTTTAACACAGTAGAAAATTGGTTTTCTAAACGGTTTCTCCTACTAAATGCCAAAAAAACTAAACTCCTCCTCTTCTCCCCACCACTCGGTCCCTCCTTTAAACTTTACCATTTCTTCAAATAATGGCACTATCATCTCACCTGAACCAACCACTAAACTCTTAGGGATAACCATTGACAATAATCTTTCCTTCGATCAGCACATTAACAACACCATAAAGATTGTTAACAGGAAAATTGGATCCCTATATCGCATCAAACCTTTTTCTAACCCCAGCAACTAGAACCAAAATTGCACAATCTCATCTCCTATCTACTCTCCTATATGCTTCCCCCATTTATACAAACCTTAAGAAAAACAATCTCAATAAACTTGCAACTTGCTATAACAACATAGCTCGTTTCGCCACTGGTAACCCCTTTAGGACCCACCATTGTACAAACCTAAAACAAATTGGCTGGCTCGAATTTCAAAACTACCTAATAATCCCTCAACTCACTATAGCCCACAACATATTACACCTTCCTGACAACACCCCTATACTCTCTCAACTTCTAATCCCTTACAACAATCTCAACTCACTTCGCTCCTCTAGTAAACTCATGACTAAATCTATAAAGGTAAACAATACAGCAGGTGGTTCTCTATTCACTAACACTATAGGAAGAAGTTGGAATCTCTTACCTAGTGACATAACCTTGACTACATCCCTGCCTCAATTCAAACAGAAAATCAAACTTTACTACCTAAACCATTGGCTTTGTTCCTGCAGTACACCTGACTAACCTTTTCTCTTACACACTTCTTATCTCTACCTGTCTCTTTTTCCCCTCTTTTAACTGTTCTAATCTAACTATGCATAATTTATGTATAATTACTAATAAGTAATTACTAATATGTAATGCTAATATGTAATGAACTGCATACAGTAAATGAACTGCAAATGGTAAACTTGTTTCTCTTTAAAATTATCTTTCCCTCTGTATGGTTTTTTGACTTCCAATGTTTGCTATTTCTTAAGAGTAATGATTCTTCTATGTAATGTACTTAGTATTTAGTGGAGCTTTTCTCCTCGGGCCTCTGCTGAAAATGGACATGTATCCAGCCAGATTAGCCCGGTCAACAAATGTAAAATAAAATAAAATAATAAAACTTGCAGTATACGTACAATACATATACATATACATATACACATATGTATACATAATATACATATACACACACACATACATATATATCTCTCTCTCTCTCTCTTTCTATATATATATATATATATATATGCATGTACATATACATACATAGATAAACATGCATCCTTTATTGAAAAATTCTGGCAGAGCAAACATACCAAGGACTGAAGGATGATCATCTTTTCATCCCTTTGAAAACAGCAATATTCAATGTAGTAGTCTGTCCATCATAAATGCACTGAGCACATCCATGCTTACAAACATACACACATACACACACACACACACACACACACACACACACACACACACACACACACACACACACACACACACACACACACTCACTCACTCTACTAGACAGAGCACAGACATATGCCTACACAACATGGAGACATATAGTGCTCCAGGCAATTTTCAAACCTGTTTGCATTTTCTTTTTTTTTAAGGAAGTTATCAAGACCAACGCAAATCCTTTATTTTTCTCACACACGGCTTTATGTATTTTTCCACTTTGAAACTGTAATGTTTCCTGGGACAGGGTCTGCACCAGTATTCTTCAGGTAATTCCAAAATGCTGTATATATAGTACAATGTAGTCAGGAAGATCTCTTCATTGCATGCTTAGAAATGTGTTGCTTCATTATATGGAGCCTCTTATCTGTTACTATCTGCTTTCACTCTTATATCAATCACCAGTACTGTATGGTTGTTACCATGGACTTAAAAACTGTGCCCCATTAAGCATGTGTTCATTTTTGCAATTATTTGTTTGTTTGTTTGTTTCAACAAAAATGTCACAGGATACCTTCTCCTTGAAAAGAACCAGACATCAGGCAGGGTAAGGTTATAAGTGCTTTCGTTCCCTTTATTCACACTCAGTACAAATGGAACTTCATCGTGCTTATAACCTTACCCTGCCTGGTGTCTGATTCACCTTATCCTTGAAAAGAACCAGACACCAGGCAGGGTAAGGTAATAAGAGCTTTCGTTCCCTTTATTCACACTCAGTACAAATGGAACTTCATGATGAAGTGTAGGGTCACTCTGAGAAATACAGTCTTTGGCACAGGCAATCTGCTGCATCATTGGTTCGGAGACTAGAAATGTATGTCTTTGGTTCCTTCAGAAATCCACTCCTTCCAATTGTACAACATTAGATCTTGGTTATTCACAAATATTTTTGATAATTTCCACTCAGTCATATCCTTTAGATATTTGCATCCATACGATCTCTCCGTGTCTTAATGGCCTAAGAGGTTTACTAGAGTCATTGTAGTACAACTTTTGTGACTGACATTTTTTCAAAAGATGAGTCTTGATCACTCTGTTGTTCTTAGCATTTGAAATCAATAATTGTTTACTGATCAGCAAGGTGTTTCTTGCCTGTCTAGATGTTAATCTCTGAGCAGGTGAACCAAGCAAATTATCTCAGGGAATGTTTCTGAGGTTGAAAAGGTTAAGAAAACATTTTTACCATCTCTCTGGGATGTCTCTAGCAAATATCTTGCACTTTGAACTGCACGTTCAGCTAATCCATTGGACTGTGGATACTCTGGACTACTAGTAACATGGACAAAGTGCCAAGACTCAGGAAATGTCTTGAACTGCTGACTTGTAAACATAGTTCCATTGTCAGATACAACTTTGTGCAGACTACCATTGACAGAAAAATGTCTCTTCAATTTTGTGATGGCAGTGCTAGATATTAAGAGAAAGGTCAATTTCAAACCAATTAAAGTAAGAGACTAACAACATTAAGTAATGCTGACCATTCTATTGAAAGATATTAATAGCAACTGCCAATGATGGCAATTCAGGAATCTGGTTTAGCTGAAGTCATTCTTTTTGTTGGTGCGATCTAGTACTATTGCAAATCGAACATTATATCTTTTGACACAGAAGGCCAAAATACTATGCCTCTTCCCCTTCTTTTTGTAGAATCAGTACCTGGATAACCACAATGCAAAATCTGAATATATTCCTGTTGTAGTGCTTTAGGAATTACCACTATAAGACCTTTCATGATGATTCCATCTTCCATCATGAGCTCGTTTCGGTAAAAAAATACTTCTGTGCATCAAATAGTAAACTGGTTTGTCGCACTGGCTATCCTTGACTGATAAAATGTTTCAGCTTCAGGAGAATAGGGTCTAAAGCTGTGTGATTTCTGAGTTCATCAAGATGTGATGAGGAAAAATTTTTGACTTCCATGACTTCAAAGTCTGCTTTCTCAACAGCATGCTGTTCAGTTGTTTGCCTATGTGCTCTTGACAAAGCATCTGCAAAGTATAAATACATGCCTTTTGTACAGACAATATTGAAATTGTGCATTTGCAGTTTTAACATCATGTGTTGCAAACGTACTGAGGCTGAATGTATTGGGTTTCTCAGAATTGTCCCTTGAGATTGGTGATCAGTCTCTATTTGAACAGGTTTGCCATAAATATAATCATGGAACTTTTAACATGCAAACGCTACTGCCAAATGCTCTTTTTCAATTTGCTCATACTGCATCTCAGTGTGGGTTAAAATTCTGGAACCATAGGCTACTGGTACGCCTTCTTGAAGGCATGCTGCATCTCATGAAAGAGTTTCTGGTTTGTGAACATCATAATATCTCAGTGTGGGTGGACTGTCAATTTTCTCTTTCAGAACATCAAATGCTCTTTGTTGTTGTGCTAACCAGGACCAATTTACATTTTTGTGTGTCAGCTCTTGTTACAGAGCTGAAAACTCACTCAAGTCTGGGATAAACTTTCCTAAATAATTGACCATACCTAGAAAATGTTGCAAAGATGTGGCACTGTCTGGAACTGGCATCTGAAGAATTTGTTTAGATAGATCTGATTGTAAGCCAGAACTAGTAAACACATGACCCACATAAGTAACTTTTCTGAGCTTGAATTTACATTTCTGAGGATTCAATTTAAGAATGACTTCACATGCACAGTCTAGAACTTTCTTGAGGTTTCTATCATGTTCGTCTTCGCCATTGCCCTCTACCATAATGTTGTCTACTACAATAGCACATGGAAAACCTGAAAAAAATGTGTACCATGGAGCACTGAAATACTTCACTGGCAGAATTTATCCCAAATGGCATTCTCAAGAATCTGTATCTACCAAACGGTGTACTGAAAGTGGTTAACAATGAAGATTTGTGATCCAGCGAAATTTGACAAAATTAACTTTTTGAATCTAAGACTGAAAAAATAGTGGCATTTGGCATAAAAGCTGCTACTTCTTCTACTGTGGGCATGGGATGATGAAGACATTTAATCACTTTGTTTAAGTCTTGTGGATCAATACATATTCAAATATCATCTGAGTTTTTCTTATCAGCTACAACCATGGAAGATACCCATTCAGTTGATTCTTTTACTGGAGTTATCACACCTAAATTCCCCATTTTGTCTAGCTCTGCATTGATACCAGAACCTTTCTAGCTGGTCTGTCAACTGGACTTACTTCATGGTTTAACTTCATGGAATATGTGACTGGTAGTTTACCAAGCTCCTCTTTTAAAATACCAGCATATTCATAAAAAATATTTTGTGTAAGACTTTCTGGTGGTTCAGTCATATATGCTGGACCTCTTTATTAAATGAAATCAGTCCCCATTCTCAAACTGTCTTTGAGGCCTGGGAGTGAGTGAATGTGTCTTTTGACTATATAACACTGCAAGTCATAGCTGTTTCCAGCAGAATGGCATGTGAGAACTACTGCGCTATCAGTTTGAATCGCTTCACCACCATAAGCAGCAAGGTTCTCACACTTTGTTGAATGAAGTTTCTCACCAGCTTTTACCTTGGCAAACATTTGTGCTGATATAACATTGCATTTGCAACCAGTGTCTACTTTAAGTTCTACAAGTTTCCCATTAATTCGAACAGTACAAAATATTTTCACTCTTTGCTGCCAACTGATAATCTACTGCATTAACAATTTCATCAATCACAGAGACACCATCAACATTGAAAGTTTACTCACGGCTTTCTATATAATCTAAACCAAAACTGTAGACTTGCAAAGAGTGCCGAAATGAAGGTCGGAAACCGAGACCACTTGTGTGGTAAAAAGCTCTTTATTCACGAAACACCAACGGTGTTTCGTGACTAAAGAGCTTTTTACCACACAAGTGGTCTCGGTTTCCGACCTTCATTTCGGCACTCTTTGCAAGTCTATAGTTTTGGTTTTGGTTATTTTTGACTTGCATACATCTTTATCATTGGTTTCTATATAATCTACTTGCTTCTCTGGATGATCTCTTTTAATAAAAGTATGTGCCACTTTAGATTTACAAAGCCTTTTGAAATGCTTCCATTTTTTACATTTGTGACATTGCTGACAAAAAGCTAAGCACTTTTTTCATTTAGGTTCAATGTAGCCACCACAATTACAACAGTTAAAAATAAGGTTGTTTGTTGCGGCCATGCTCAGTTTATGGATAGAGTTAGTAGCTGCCACACCCTTTGGTTTATATCTCCGCTTGCACCCAGTTTTAAGTTGCATACTATCAACATTCACACTGTTAGTTAATGCAAGCTCATTGTTCTCATTCATAGCCATATTTGAGTACTTTTCTATAAACTCATATATTTGACAAATCTCTATGTCTTTGCTCAATGTTAAATCACTATCTCAAAGCAAAATCTTTCTCACTGCATCCTTATTAACACCACGCACAAGACTGTTCTTTATCAACCCATCTTGCAAATCACCAAATCTGCACATTTTTGCTTTATTTAGCGTCAGTAATATATGCTGCTATAGTTTCAACAGGCTTATGCTTTCTTTTGTAAAACATATGCCTTTCCATTGTAATATTCGTTGAGGTTTAGACATTTCTCTAAATTTATGTTTTAAGCACTCAGGGTCTTCCTGCATTTCAGCCTGTATCACAATATGGCAGTTTTCCCCTTCCCCTGCATACGTGGCAGATGCATACACAAATGAGCATTTTCTCTCAATGGTTTCTGAGCCTGCTAAATTAAGAAATATGAAGGCTTTTGTGCATGTGTCTTTATCAGAAAAAGCAGCCTGTATGAAAATATATTCTTGCTCAAACACTCTCCAATTCTCAGCAATATCGTTATCAAACACCAGTGGTACAGGTCTTCAAAATCCCTCTGCCATAACAATAAAATACATTTGAACATAAGCATAGACCTGGTACTTGTAATTATGTTTGAATGCAACAAAGAGTTTGAAAAGACTTCACTTTGACACTGCAAACACTGCAAACATTCCAGAAACTTTGGACACTTTGAATAGGTTTAATTAATGTGAGAAAGTAGTACATTGTGAAGAAATGTGGTCATTTTAGCCTTTTCATACATTTTAGTACTTCAGAAATTATTTGAAACACTTTTGTACATATTTTGAATACTTTTAATAGTATGTCACAATTTCAGACATTTTGTTAATCTTGGTAATTATTTTGAATGTTTTGAATGCTACGCCACTTATTTGGCGACTGAAAAATCATTTAAACAAATTTAATTACCTTTGAATAACCACTGACCTGTTTGTGAGTTCACTCCGGTATAGTCCTCCTTTTTTAACTGCATGCCTCAAGGCTTGTTTGTTGCTTTCAACTTCAGATCTCATTCTGGCACCATGTCATTTGTCTCATGCATTCAAAAGAGACAATGAAGTGGTGTATGGGTTCAAGACATTTATTGTATATAAACATGTCATGAACTGTAATTAGAACTTGTATTTAAGCTAACTGATTCACTCATTATTTCAAATACAATAACCTCCAGTCATGACTGCATTCACTCTGACTGACTGTACAAAATGTCACTATTGTTGCAAGCGCTCAGTACTTCTCCATCCAAACCACAATACAACTACTGCTCTTCTCTCCTTTACCAACCAGGTTAACCAACTCAGAAACAACAACAACTTCGTATCAGCCATATTCTTAGATCCATCTAAAGCATTTGACATGGTCTCACATAACCTACTTTTAGACACGCTAACCACCATGTCCTTTGCTCCCTCCACTACTTCCTGGTTCAAAAACTATCCCTCTGATAGAAAACAATCAGTCAAATGGCAAGGTGTACTATCACCTCTACTACCAAGTACTATAGGCGTTCCACAAGGATCAATACTGGGTCCTCTACTATTCACCATTTTCACCAACAAACTACATACGTCCACCCTGCATGCATCACTTATACAATAAGCAGATGACTCAACCCTAATCTGCTCAGCCCCATCCATAACCACACTTCAAAAGCTTACCCAAGAATCCTTCTGCTCCATGGAAAAATGGATTACTGATATCCAACTGATTCTAAACCCCAACAAGACCAAATTACTCCAGAACCACACCTCCTTCCTTCACTATCGCCTCCAAAAATGGCACCACAATCTCTCCCTCCCCCCATACTAAGCTCCTCGGTGTTGAAATAGATAAGGATCTTAACTTTGATGTCCATATCTCTCAAACTATTAAAAAGGTACATACAAAATTAGGAACATTATACAAACACAAACAGTTCCTATCAGACCAAGCAGAAATCACCCTAGCCCAAACCCATCTGTTGTCTACCCTAATGTATGCATCAACAATCCTAACCCACATCAGGAAAACAGACCTAAACAAACTAGAATCATGTTACAATAAAATTGCAAAATTCACCAATAACTCCACTTTTTAGAAGCCATCACTGTCTTGCCCTAAAGGCGCTTCAGTGGTTAGAACTCCCTCCATTAATTGTGAGGACTCCCCAGAACTAACTTTTATGAATTTCTTCACTTGGGAAGCTCCCTTCCTACCTCTAAATCTATCAAAGGATTACCTTCTGCAAAACATCAGCAGTTTCCCTGGATTTTGCCTGCTAGCCTGAGCCAATAGAGCTACTGTGAGGACTCCCCAGGACTAACTTTTATGAATGTATGTTGCCTTATAATAATTAATGTAACAACCTACTACACCTTATATGTCTGCCTTCCTGTGTGAGTGATTCAGCAGCCTACCGCAGACCAATAGTTACTCTCCCCCCAGGTCTTCTATGTCCTAGATAGTTTAATAGTGTCTTAGGACATTTCATAGTGCACCATTAATAAAACCTGCTCACCTTTCCTGCCTGCTATCTCCCTACTACCACCAGGTGGCAGCACCTAACAACCTCAAGTCAGTTCAACATTACTCTCAGTAGGGCTTCATTTCTCTGAAACTGACTGAATATCTCAAATCCCAGCAACTACTCTCAAAAAGGCTGGTAATAATCCACCCCCCCCCTGCAAAGCACAAACTACTTGAATTAGAACATTTATCTTTGTAAATTACTTCTCTCTTATATTTTCTTATCCACTTACCACTGCTTACCTTATTACTTAAACAGCAGTTGCTGATACTTTTTTTCTGGTTTTCCTTCTGCTCTATCCCGCTACGTTCACGCTATGGGCTCACTCCGCTCCCCTACCCTACCCCCAAATCCCACATACCCGCACTGCTCCTACTGTTATACCTCTTCACACCACACCCTCTCAATCACCTACACCAATCATAAACACCCTATACCAAACCCCTCCCACTCCCATACACAAACCAATTCACACACACCTCACCTTCTCCCATACACACTCCACTCCTCACACACCCATGCAACAATGCCTACCTTCCCCCTACAAACTCTACTATTAACTACACTTCTATTATCCCTAACCCATATTACCCAAATTAACCTCCACATCAATACACACCTACCTCTAACCACACATACTACCACCTTAAGCATTCCACATACATCACACCCATATTCACACATCTCCCCAGAACTCTACTCCTCCAACCCATCCCATCGTTTCAAGCCCACCATACTCCCCACTCCACCAACACCTCACCCTACTCTAACTGCTTTATCTAAGAAAACCCTCCCCCAGCAAAATCATATTTCTCTATCCTCTCTACTCCTCCTCAGTCAGCTCCTCCCCCATATCTCACTCTCTCTCTCAGGTGACATCCACCCTAACCCAGGACCAAGCCCCAACATTACCCACCCTAATCCAAATTCAAATCCACACAAACTCAAGGCTATCCGCCTCACAACCCTAAATGCACAAAGCCTCCGTAATAAAATCTACATGCCTGGCTCTATCACAACCAGCCAGACATAACTGCAGTCTCTAAGACCTGGCTAAAACCCACCATCAGAGATAATGAACCCCCCAGGCTATCATATCATACTCAATGATAGGCCACATAGAAAAGGAGGTGGCGTAGCTATTATCTACCCCATCCACTTTCACTTTTACTCCTCTGACCAACTCCATCCTAACTTTTTCCAATGCAGAATTGACCGTGGGTTTCTTAAAACTTAACAACTACAAATTCATCTGCATCTGCTCCATCTACATCCCACCTGGAGACAATACCAAAACTCTAGAAGACATCCTCTCATGGTTTAGCTCAAGCATCAAAAAGGAAACCTACATTCTAGGTGACATAAATATTAACTGGGCCCCCTTCCTCTTAGATACCCCAACTCAATCAATCAACCTCTACAATTTTACCCAACTAATAAACATCCCAACCAGGCCAAATAAACAAGGTACCTCTGGTACCATCTTAGACTGGATAATAACAACCCACCCCAACAATATCTCCAAAGCCGGTTTAATACAAGACCCCCTAAGCAACCACTTACCAGCCTTCATAGACCGTCTACCCTCTCACATAGAAAAACAATACCTATTCAAGCATTCCCATAACCTAGCTTCCTTCAACCCCAAAATCTTCTCTGAATGTCTTAATATTACTAACTAGTCTCCACTAAAAAGCCTCCCACTAGACAACGCTGTCTCATATTTTAACCAAACTTTCCTTACCTTACTTTATAAACTAGCCCCTCTCCAAACCAAATGCATCAAAACTAATCCCTGCCCCTGGCTATCCCAAGAAACTAAATTAATAATGAATCAAAGAAACAAAAAGTGGAAACTATACCAAAAACACAAAAACACCAGCACCCTCCAAGAATATAAACATCTACATAACCTAGCCAAAAAATCAATAACAAAAGACCGCAAAAACTACTACTGCAACCTGCAATCCAAGCACTCAAACAAGCCAAAGAAATTCTGGACATCCATCTCCTCTATACTCAGCCCTGGTAATAATACCAATCCCAGCCCCAATCCTAACCTCTGAAGCCTTGAAACAGCCACTGAATTCAACACATTTTTCATACATTGCATAGCTAAATTATCCTCCACTTTCCCCAACCCACCCAACAATGCTACCCCCCCACCCTGCCCCCTAACCTTCCCTCTCACCCTCCTTCTCCCCCGTGTTCTCCCTTAAACCTGTCTCCACCAAAACTATTAAACGTCTACTCCAAAAACTAAAATCATGCCACAATGCCCCTGACAACCTCCCAGCAAATTTTCTTCAAATATCAGCTGAATCTATAGCCTATCCCGTATCCATTCTCATAAATAGATCCATTCAGGAATCCTATGTACCTACCATCTGGCGTCATGCTTTTATAATCCCTCTCCACAAAGGTGGTAAGAACACAGACACTACCAACTTCAGACCCATAGCTATACTCTCTCCTCTCTCAAAAATTCTTGAGAAAACCATCAACTCTCAGCTAATGCCCTACCTAACCCAGCACAAACTCCGCTCTGCCACCCAGCACAGCTTTCGCACCGGCCACAGCACCATGACAGCCCTCCTCCCCTTCCTTGAAACAATCAACCTAGCACGTGACAACAGCAAATATGTATCTTCTCTATTTCTTGACCTCTCAAAGGCATTTGACACAATCTCCCATTCCCTAATCCTCTCCCAGCTCTCACACTTGCACCTATCTCCCTCAGCCTTAGCCTGGTTCTCCAGCTACTATTCCATGCACCAACAGGCTGTACAATGGAAAGAATCAACCTCCCCTTTCTTACCTACACCCACAGGAGTTCCTCAAGGATCAGTACTGGGCCAACTCCTCTTTAACTTATTCATCAGCAATTTCCACCACTCCATCCCTGATGCCTCAGTCATCCAATATGCTGATGACTCCACCATCATCTGCTCAGCCTCCTGCCCCTCCAAACTTCTACTTAATACCCAAATAGCCTTCTCCAAAATAGAATCATGAATGCAGTCTTATCACCTAACCCTAAATTCCAACAAAACAAAACTAATGATTTTCACTCCTACCAAAACCTCCCAATTCAACAAGGACCAATTTTCCATCAAAAGCCACAATAACTCCCCTCTAGAAATCATTCCTAGTACCAAGCTATTTGGCATTACTATTGATGAAAACCTAAAATTCGATTCTCACATCCTCTCTGCAATCAAAAAAAACCAACCAGAAAATCGGTCTCCTCTACAGACATAACTGCTACCTTACTCCCTCCTCCCGTCAAACCCTTGCATCAACCTTCCTTCTCCCCTCTCTCTTGTACGGTGCTCCCCTATTCCCCAACCTACAACTTGGCCTAGTTACAACAAAATCTGCAAATTTGCAACCAATTCTAAGAACTTCTCCCATCACTGCCACTCCCTTCACACCCTGACCTGGCTTGAACTCCACAACCACCTAAAATACCTACAACTTACAACAGCCCACAAACTCATCTTTAAATCAACAGAATGCCCCTCTCTTTCCAAATCTCTAACACCCTACACACCTGGACGCACCCTGAGAACCAAAGGCCAAAACCTCCTACATGTACACAGACCCCTACACCCACCTGGCAAACTATTGCTATCCCACACCATAGCCAAACTGTGGAACGCTCTCCCCACACCACTATGTAACATACCAAACCATAACAACTACAAATCTATGCTTCTCTCCCATCTCGCCTCCAAATGGGAATGTCCTTCACATGCTCCCACCTAAAACACCCACACCACTAACTACACTCCTAAATCATTTTTCTTTGCAAAAATTTAACAATATGTCATAGGTCTTTCTCTTTACACCTTTCCAAATTATTCTTTATATTATACATTCTTATTATTATACAGCTTTCCTATTTCATTTGCATGCCACCCTCTAGCCTGCCTTACACATATTCTCAAACTGACACCCTCTTAATTGCTAAGCAGTGTATATATTAATGTAAAACTGTTATTTCCTGTACATAATAATTTTGACATAAGATACTAACATTATCTATCACTAATGTGGCAGCTTTCTGTATTTTTGCCTATTCCAAGTTTTACAAAACTCTGTACTTATATTTTGTAATGTTGTAAATGTCTGTATTTTAAAAATTTTATATTTGCAATGCTGATTTTATACTATGTATCGGAGCTTTTCTCCTCAGGTCTCCACTGAAAATGGGCCACAAGTCCAGCTGGACTAACCCGGTTAACAAATAAAAATAAATAAATAAATAAAATAATTGGTTACCACCAACTAGCGCTCACCTTCAACATACTAAAGAATCCCCACAAAACTCCAGCCCTAAACCAACTACTAAACCAATATTCAGCAAACTGTCCTCTACTCTCATCCAACAAAACCCTGCTCTCTACATCCGAAGCCAACAATTATGCAGGGAAAGCTCTTTTCTCTCATACCATCGCTAGGAAATGGAATAACCTCCCCCCAAATATCTCTTCAGCACCACCTATCTCACTGTTCAAAAAGTCACTGAAGTCACACCTCTTGCAATCCTGGCTCTGTCCTTGCATCACATAAATGCTTTCCTGCTGTCCTCACTGCTTACTATCTCTATTATACAGTACTCAAATACTCCCATACAGGGCCTACTATGTGTAAATTATTATATCTTGTGTGATGTGTCTTTTGATTGAATCAGTTAATGTGAGACTTTTCTCCCAAATACTGCCATCCAGAGTCTACTATGTGTAATTTAAGCTTGCTTGGAACAAACCATTGCATGATATATATTTTTTGATTGTACATTTACCACTGTACATAATGTCTGATGTGGGGCTTTTCTCCTCGTGCCTCCGCTGTAAATGAACCTCATTCCAGTCAGACTTTCCCGGTAAACAAATGCAAAATAAATAAATAAAATAAAATAAATATGCATGTGCTAGCTACAGTGGCTGAATAGGAACAATGCACTCAGTGATCTACACCACTGTCAACACAACTTTTTTTATAGATAATTAACAATGTATTGTAATATTTATGAGTTATGAATCTTATGTGTTAAATATTGAATATTGGGAGTAGTCAAAAATTACATATACAACAATAATAATTAAAGAAGTAAATTATATTATTAAAAAATCTTCATTAGTATACTTATTAGACAATTATAAAGACAAATCAGTAAGGAAAACAAATGATATAGGCCAAAGAAGAAATTAATCACAGTTACTGAGCAGGTTCTACATATATTTGAATATTACAGACCTTATTATAGTAGTTTATAATATAGGCTCAAAAATGCACAAACATGGCTTACAGCAGTGTGCAAAACTTGTAGAAGTCATTGTAAGTGCAAAGTGTAGCCTCTGCCCCAAAGTCAAAAGCACACAAATTCATGTGATGTTGAAGTTCTTATCACAAATGGCAGCTCCCCCTATATGCTCTCAAAAGTACTTGCACAAGGAGTTAGGCAGCCTCAAAAGGTTGTTTTTGTGTCTTTCGGCTTTTCCCAGTTAGGGGTCACCACAGCGGAACTCCGGACCGCTAATGATTGGCATAAGATTTTTACATGCCGAGATGCCAGCTCTGATGCACAACCTTCAATGAAGGTACACCCACTCACACATGTCTCCACACAGAAGACGCTTTAGCTGAGAATCGAACGGGACAACGTCTTACTGTGAGGCGACAATGCTACCGCAGCACCACCACCGCAGGCAGCCTCAAAAGGTAAAAAATAAAAAAGAAACATTGATTCCGACCATGCAATGTTATACTGATCATTGCAGCTTTTAATAAAAATAACTGTCTCACAGTTTAGGGAACAAGCCTGTCTTACTGTGACTCCAAGCATTTTATGTGCTTATCCTGTACTGTTGTTACCGACTGCTTACACTGACTGTCTGTTTGTAGTTACAATCCACATAAATTTATTTATTTATTTATTTATTTATTTATTTACATTTGTTGACCGGGAATATCCGACTGGATGCAGGTCCATTTTCAGCGGAGGCCAGGAGAGAAAAGCTCCACAAATTAAAATATTACAGACATAGTTACAGATTAAGAATCCTAGCAATTAAAATATTACAAACATAGTTACAGATGAAGAACATAGTAAATTTAGTAGATAACTAGCATCTGTTCTATCCACGAAGTCATAGCAGATATTAACAATTGTTACAATAAGAAGTTACTGCCATATAATAAGTAGATAGGCATGGAAGTATCAGAGCTTGCTGTAATCAAAGTTTGTTTGTGGGGTGGAAGAGAGGTAGAGGGTAGATGTAGTGGGAGAAGTTAGAGGGAGAGTTACAAGGGCATAGCCAGCATGTTTTTGGTGCGCTTTAAGTAAAGCTTTGAAGTGGGTGCATGATGATAGAGAGGTTATTGTGGGGGGAAGGTGTTCCATAATTTGGCTATAGCACTGGAGAATAGTGCTTCTCCAGCAGTGTTATTGGCTCTAGTAATCTGTAATTGATTTTTGTTGCTGGATCGTAGTGGTCTGGTGGTGAGAGTAGGAGTAAATACTGGAGGGATGGGACCTTTAGAGGATGATTAACCAGTTTGTGGGCGAGTGTGAGTTGATACCATTGAAGGAGGTGAGGGAGTTCTAGCCGGCCTAGTTCATTCATCACGTTTCACACTCCCTGTATTTTTTCATCTTCAGTGCCTCTTTTATGTCTGAGTTATAACTGGTTTAGGAAACACCTGGCTAATCGTACGTTAACTTTTTGTCTTTATGTGTGTTTTATGCCATTTTCATTTCATTACATTACGTTATAAGTGCTATGTCTCTGATTTGTCTCTTAGTGTGTACTTTTACTAACAGGAAACCAGTTTAATCTACATACTTCCATACAAATTCTATATGAAAACAGCTCTGCTTCAATTAGGATGTTAGTTTTCAGACAGCACTGATGATAAAGGTCACATAATAAAGTTGGCATCACATTTGCTATTACTTATTTCCTTTTCAAAATACATCTTAATGCAAACAGCATTTGTATGTCTAATTTCCAGGTTACAGTTATTTCTCAACGAAAGCCATAACTTTGGATGTTTGATCACGGGGCTGAGATGTATGGTAAAGCACACAAAACACTAATTAGATAGAATGCTGTAGGGCTTTCGTAGTAAAGCAAAAAGCAAGATTACTGCAGATCAGGTCTAATTTGGAGAACAAATTTTTACATAATTTTCTAATACTTTCAACAATTGGTCATAATTTGCCCATTATTTAAGATTTTACCTCATCAGGTTTTTTAACTGTTTATTTGGGTGCCATCTTTGAGCTCCAGCCTCATGAATATCAGTGTTGTCCTTACTCAGCTTTGTTCTAAAATGTGGTTTACCCATAGGTGAATAGTAGGCTAACTGTCCAAATGGGACACTGTAAGCCTAGCCAATATCCCAAGGTCAGAACCAAACCCCATACTTTGCGTCAATAAAGTAAAGACCTCAATTGTTATGCCAAACCCATTGACTACATCACACTATTCTTTTTAACAAACGTCATTGAAAATGAAACCCTAAAAGTTTGTAGTCATAATTACAGCTACTAATTTTACAAGCATTTGTTTAATGAATGTTTCCTTCTAACTTCTCTAATGTTGAATATTTTGTACCTAAATTTTCAATATGTCATATATAAAATACTCTCTCTCAAAATCTTTCATTGTCATTGCACAATTCCATAAGAAAATATGACTTAATGTGCATCTACTAAACTGCCACATGCCAACAGTAACATTACAATTAGAGATGGAATTACACAACAGCAATATCACACCTTATCAAGTGGCAGTATAAAATGACAATGCCAAAAGTTTTAAGAAAATGTTTGCAAAAATAATTTATAAGGATACATTCATATTCTGAAACACAATTTACCTCAGAATTGCATCAAACTGTTGGCAAAGAAAAACTTATATCAAAACGCATTATTAAATGTATAAACAGAAGCATACTAATATGGGGGTGGAGAGTGCAAACAGTAAGTGAGTGCAGCCTTGTCTTTTAAAAGCTTTTCATGTTTCAAAAATGAAAAACTTAAACAAAAACCAGAGCAGGATTTGTATGTCTATGTGTTCCTGTCTGTATCGATACAAGCACACACCTGTTGCATACTCCTTTTTAGTGTTCTGCTGTTTCGAGCAGGAAATTAAATGTAACACATTGTGTGTGTGTGTGCGTGTGTGCGTGTGCGTGTGTGTGTGTGTGCGTGTGTGTGTGTGTGTGTGTGTGTGTGTGTGTGTGTGTGTGTGTGTGTGTATGTATATATATATATATATATTTATATATATATATATATATATATATATATATATATATTATATATATATACCTCTCAAATCTGGACAAAGCCTAAAATAATATGGGGACAATAGTCCAAGAACAGAGACAGATTTTAAATATTGCTCTTCTAAACTTAGAAAGTTGCTAGAATATCAGGATTTGTGTTAGCATGCATTTTCTGAACAATCTGAAGTCTGAAACTCAAGTGTATGCCACTATTCAGAAAAAAAAAAATAACATCAGTTGTTTTACGTTCATGTAAAACATTGTCATTCTTATCCAGTGCCCATACAGACTGGCACCTATAGTAAAGAGGTTAGAGCAGAATACAAACGGAGGAAACTCTCTTCCTGTATTTAAGCGAGCAGCCATTGCTTGCTTTATGTTTTCAACGTAAAATAACCCACGTTTCTCCTTTTAGATAAGATGTAGCTCTTTTTCTCTCCTATTTCTGTATATGACATAAGTCAGTATCATTAGAATCGTTGACACCCTCTGATATGGGAACAGTCTATAGCCACTTTGCAACTGTACATATTAATGATAGGCTGAGACTTCCCATTTTAACATTTCTATATGGTAGTAGTTTAATTTCCTTGGCCACTGCATCTCCATCCTCTCTGGAACTGATTGCATTTATTTTTGCACGACACTGTATTACTTCTTCTCCATCAGATAACTTCTATTAATTGTATCAGTTTTTCTTTTTTTTTTTTAAATAATTCAGGATGTGTCTCAAGTGTCATTAAGTTCTGTTCCCTTTCTTATACAAGTTATACCCTAACTTCTAGCTTTCTGACCATCATGATCTTCTAATTAAATGATCAGTCTCGTTATTATGACCTTGCTTTCTGTATTTTCATTGCCACTGAATGTGACTTTCAGCAGCTTCATTATGTTTTTTACACTGCCGTCGGTGTTCATCTTCTGACTTGCTGCCTTACAGAATAAATTATTTTCTTCATTATATAGATTGACTGAAATGCCTGGATTAATATCTGTCTAGTCCAATAAATGTTAGTGTCAAAAATGTAAAGTCATGCCCTCTTCAAAAATGTTAGAAACTGGCTTTTTATTTACAGATGCATACAAGTAGCAACAGTCAGAGAATCAGACTAAAACTGACGCTAAATTCTTGGTAGGCAAAATTTCAAAAAACTCTACTAATATAAGCTAAGGTCACAGAAATCGAAGATGGTGGAAAACCTGATGGGAGAAAAGGTCAATTAAAGTATAATTTATACTTGTATCCTACCATTTATTCTGAGTACAATACAGGTTTCCAAGGCTAGAAACAAATCAGTAGATTACATGTCAATAAAGGTTAAGAATGCATACAAAAGTGGTTGGTAACGTACTAGCTGCACCGAGCTATTCAGAAAAGATTTATAGTTTTAGCTAAGAACAGATTATTCTTTTCAGGAAATGATTAACTGGAAAAATATAAAGTACCTTACACTCAACTTGTTTCTAATTAACATTTTATGCCTATTATATGTTTCTTTGGCTCAAATGAGATTTCTTTTGCACAGCAACAGATGTTTCTTCCAGAATGTAGGACCATAAAAATCAGACTTCAGTTTTAGGCTGCTTGATTAATTATGATTTTCCCTTCAGATAATTAAAATCTTTGTAGCACCTGTGAAAGGTTTTCTGAAAGGTTTTGATTATGTCTTTCCATGTCTTCCCATTTTTGCATGCAAATATTGCAGTCCCAAGTTTGTTATCTAAAAATGTGCATTACCTATGTGAAGTACAGCTAGTACTTATGTGGCAACATTCTTTTACAAAAATAAAGGGAGAATAAATTTGCTGGAATTTAGAAAATCTCCTTACATCATGTTAAGTGAATTTGTGTGATGAGCAGCCACACCAAGAGTTAATGCAGTTCAGAAACATAAGGTCTCTGTGGTGGGCAGGCCAAACAGCACAGTCAGGTGCAGTATAAGGTAATGGACATATAATGACACAGTAATGAGCTCAATTTTAAAATTATCCTCTCCATGTATGCTAATGAGGTAAAACAAGATAGCAGACTGATTCATAACTGTATAAATGCTGTGTAATAAGGCTGCATCCACAGCAGATTTCATATTTGCCAAATGATCGTGTTCAGATTAAAGGCATTGCTAAAGAATGTTAGGGATTGCTGTTGTATAGTAAATGTGTATGCACAAGAGGTTCTTATTGCCTCTGCTCTGCTTGACAGTATGCAATGCCACCCCTGGATGCTCCAGGTGCTTAACTTTTCATGTACCCCACAATACCACCATTGTGGACCAGTGCCAGGGACACCATCCAAGAAACTGAGAACATGTGTTGCCCCAATCTGCAGTCCGATGGAAGTGATGGAGTACCTATCCCAGTGAATACAAAGGTATATGTGGATTTACATATATTAGCTACAGGGACCTTTCTGTGACTTACTGTGGACACAGTGGGGGCATCTTAGACATCTGCCTCAAGGAAGCTCCATCATTTTCTCAGTGCAATGTTTCAACATGTGGGGAAACATTTGTGGTCCTCACCTATCCCAAACAAGACTGCCAACATCATGTAGGATTTCTAGTCTTCTTCTTCTTTCGGCTGCTCCTGTTAGGGGTCGCCACAGCAGATCAACTGTTTCCATTTCTTTCTGACCTCTGCATCTTGCTCTGTCACACCAACCACCTGCATGTCCTCTCTCACCACATCCATAAACCTTATCTTAGGACTTCCCCTTTTCCTGTTACCTGGAAGCTTCATCCTTAGCATCTTTTCCCCAATATACTCTGCATCCCTCCTCAGCACATGTCCAAACCAACGTAATCTTGCCTCTCTGGCTTTGTCTCCAAACCTTCGAACCTGGGCTGACCCTCTAATATACTTATTCCTAATCCTGTCCATCCTCGTCACACCCAGTGCAAATCTTAACATCTTCAACTCTGCCACGTCAAGCTCTGACTCCTGCCTTTTTGTCAATGCCACTGTCTCCAACCCATATAGCATAGCTTGTCTCACTACCCTCTTGTAGACCTTCCCTTTCACTCTTACTGGTACTCGTCTGTCACAAATCACTCCTGACACTCTTCTCCACCCATTCCATTCTGCCTGTATTCTCTTCTTCACCTCTCTTCCACGCTCACCATTACTCTGATGTGTAGATCCCAAGTACTTAAACACATTCACCTTCGCCACCTCTACTCCCTGCATCCTCACCATTCCTCTATCCTCCCTCTCATTCACACACATATATTCTGTCTTAGTCCTGCTGACCTTCATTCCTCTTCTCTCTAGAGCATATCTCCACCTCTCCAGGATCTCCTCCACCTGTTCCCTACTCTCACTACAGATCACAATGTCATCTGCAAACATCATAGTCCATGGGGACTCCTGTCTGATCTCGTCTGTCAACCTGTTCATCATCATTGCAAATAAGAAAGTGCTCAGAGCTGATCCTTGATGTAATCCCACCTCCACCTTAAACGTATCTGTCACTCCCACTGCAGACCACACTGCTGTCACACTACCCTCGTACATATCATGTACCACTCTTACATACTTCTCTGACACTCCCAACATCCTCATACAATACCACAACTCCTCTCTAGGCACCCTGTCATATGCTTTCTCTAAATCCACAAAGACACAATGCAACTCCTTCTGACCTTGTCTGTACTTATCCATCAACACTCTCACTCCCATGCAAACATCGCATCTGTAGTGCTCTTTCCTGGCATGAAACCATACTGCTGATCACTAATCATCACCTCCCTTCTTAACCTAGCTTCCACTACTCTTTCCCATAACATCATGCTGTGACTGATGAGTTTAATCCCTCTGTAGTTACTACAGCTCTGCACATCACCCTTATTCTTAAAAATTGGTACCAAAACACTTTTTCTCCATTCCTCAGGCATCATCTCACTTTCCAAGATTTCATTAAACAATCTAGTTGAAAACTCCACTGCCATTTCACCTAAGCACCTCCATGCTTCCACAGGTATGTCATCGAGACCAACAGCCTTTCCGTTCTTCATCATCTTCATAGCTATCCTTACTTCCTCCTTGGTAATCCACTGCACTTCATGATTCACTATCCGCACATCATCCAACCTTCTCTCCCTCTCATTCTCTTCATTCATCAACCCCTCAAAGTACTCTTTCCATCTGCTCAACACACTCTCCTTGCTTGTGAGTACATTTCCCTCATTATCCTTTATCACCCTTACATGTAGGATTTCTAGTACATAGACTATTTTCCTGAGGTATTGGGGGGCCATAGACTGAACAGAAATTGAAATAAAGGCCCCACCTCTTGAGCTGGGAAGGAGTTACATGAACTAAAAAGGGTATCACTCAGTCAGTTGTAAGGCAGTCTGTCATGCACAGGGTGTTATCTGCAATGTGTCTCCAGGCCACTCAGATAGTTATCATGACTCCCACATAGTTTTTTAGGTTCATAGTAGATATTAGGCTAATGACCACCAGGGCCTTTCTAAGCCTAGTCATACAACCCAACCCAATTGTGTCCCTGTGTATCATGGGCATTTATTAAGAGGCAGCATGTTAGGAAGTTTCTAAAGATTGTGTGAGGTGTGTAAGTTTGGGCATAGTTAATGTCTGCTTCTGTCAGACACATCTGGACCAGACCCAGGGTGAATTTCTGATTTCTCACCCATTGGTTAAGGTTACACTTAAATACGCTTAGTGATGGCCTCTGCTTCACATGGATGGTGATCCAGTTCCAGAGCATGGGGATCCTCTGGACACACATCTGGCTGGACAACATTATGTCCTGTTCATTCTGCAAGCAAAATTTAGATCCTTGGATCTAAGGATTTTGATGTTGTTTGTTTTGCTGACATGCAAGAGGCTGATCAGAGTTGGATCTTAGGATGCCTTGTATGCCAGGCATAGACTGCCTCTCAGCAACCTGTAGGACATCAAGCACAGAGTTAGGGCTTTAAGGTGATCCATAGAGGGTAATGTGTTTTTACCCTGGATTCTCCTGGTAAGGAGCCTTTGTAGGCATTCCAACTGTTGCATATGTCTGGCCATGAACATACCAGAGGAGGGTATTAGACTCATTGATGGGTCTTATGAGGGCCGAATAAAGTGATACTATGACTTCCTTGGACCTGGATGCCATGCTCTTACTTATAATCTGGGCAATTTAGAAAGGTTTTCTTACTAGTTTGGCCACATGTTGATCAAAGACCAGATTACTGTCTACATATGTTCCCAGATCTCTGAATACCAGGTCATCTCTTAGGAGTGTCTTATCAGTGGAGTAATTAGCCTGGGCTGGTTTACCAAAAACACTATAATGCATTTCTTGGCATTGATTGACCCAATTCATTTGTCTGTGTTAGACCCTCTTGTAAGATGTCTATGTCATGGGTGCAGTCTATGATAGCTCTCAGTTTGCAGCCATCTGTGAACTCGGTCAGCCAAAGGCCCTTGACATTAACCTTTACTTCCAAGTAGTAGATGTCAAATAGGAGTGGTCCCAGAATGGAGCCCTGAGGCACCCCATTGGTGATCAGTCTCTTAATGGAGTTGGTCTCACCAAACCTGACTTTGTCCTGCCAGTGAGCAAGCTGGCAATACAGTCAGTTATGTAGGGTTTTATGCCCAGTTTAGTGACTTTGTAAACTATATCCGAGTGGGGGTATTGTATCGAATGCCTTAGCAAGGTCCACGTAGGCAGTATGCACCATATTCCCTAAAAGTGGGATAACTATTGCAGTCCTCCATTCTCATGGTACAAGGCCTTTGTTTTTGAGTTTTTGAAAAAAAGAGAAGTGAAGTGATCGATAGTCATATTTAGCTAGCTAGGAGGAGGAGGCATCCCAGGTTATTGTCCAGGCCCAGCGAGGCTGTGTTTTTGGCTTTAATGTGTGCTGCCAGGACCTGCTCCCTTCTAATAGCTGGGAAGGGGAGTTATGCTAGTAGTATTTCATGGGGGACGCAGAGAGGGACTGGGGGTGAAGTTGGTTATGAATTTGTCAGCCGGCAGATTCGCTGTTGCTGTGCTCATTGAAGGAGGCAGCAGTAACTGCCAGTTTGACACACTAGCATGTGCTTGCTGCCTTTGAGGTTATGAACATATATGTCTCAGAACTATGAGTTATTTGCTTTGTACTGGCCTTGTTGAACTTATTCCTATTGATTTCCTGTTACTTTTCTTTGAACTGGAGCCATTGAATTGATACCTCATAATAGGATGTCAGTTTTTTTGGATACTTAAGGGTTTGTTGAGGTTACTGAATTGACTTTTTATTCCAAGAGACAGCTGTGTGTACTGACATACTACTAGCGACGCAGATGGGAGGGAGTGGTGGTCTGGTATAGGTCCGGTGTGTAGGTCCAGTGTGGTGTGTGTAAATTGTTGTGCCTCCGAGTTTATGACAGTGTATGTTTAAGAATACTGTATTTGGTTTAATGGTGAGTGTCTCCAGCAGGTCTAGGTAGGAGCTATGGGATTCTAGGGACATAGATGGTAACCTATAACAAGGTAAGGTGGTACTTTGTCACATGTTTATGTTTAAACACCATCATTTTTATCTTTTCTGGAGGTGGACTTGTTGCTAATGCAGATCAAGACCACACCCCTTTTGTTTGTCTCTTTGCAGCTGATGGTCTAAATGTGTGGAAAGCAATGAAGCTTTTTGCTGCTGGCTCTTTTTCTTTCTGCAGATTTAAACAGATATCTATATTCTTCTGAGGAGGAGGAGTAGTTGTTTGGAGTTTTTTTATTGAGAATGAAAAAGGTTTGTCAACATTCAAAAGTCCATAATGTGGTTTATTAACTATGTCCTCCCATGCTAACAAATATTGAATACCCTTGGAAAGACACTAGAAACTAAAGCCATTGATGTCATTGCCTTATGGTTGCTCTTGGGTTCCTGTTTGGTGTGGTGCTTGTTGTTGCTTGTGGTGAGTTCTTTAGAGATTTCTGAGGATAGCCATTGCCATTTGTAAGCTGTGACATCTGAGGTTTTTTTTTTTTTTTTTAGTGCCTTAGTCACTTAGGTCATATTGAGGACACTGTGTGTGGTGTGTTCTTGTGTGTGTTTGTTGTATTTGTTTTTTTTTCCTCTCAAGTGATGTATGTGTAGTGCATATCTTGTCTTCTGTGCTTAACTTTATGTTGGATTAAAGTCTGTAAATGTAAACACATGACACATGCACATGGTCTGAAGATGCCCATCAAACTAGTCACACAGACATTTGGAAATTGCATATTTTTGGACATGTTTTTGTAATCAGAATTGCTATTGAAGGTGATGGACTTGATGATAGAGAGAGGGTGGTCTCTGGTCTCTGGGGTCTCTGTCTGATTTGATAGCTAAGATTGTTGTAGATAGTAGTGATTAATAATGAAACTACTACTTGTTCTAAGCTACTTCACATTCACAGCTTGTCTTTCTTTTTCTAATACATTTTACATTAAGTTTGTTTTTTCTTTAATTTAATTTGATTTATAAAATTTAATGATATGAAAAATAGTATTATAAATAAACAGAATAATCAAACAGAACATCTTTGAATATGTGATGGGGTAAAAAAAGACAGAGAAACCTCTCTGAAACCCATATTTTCTAAGGGGGCAGAAGAAGTGGTACAAAAAGGGAGTTCAATGTAATAAAATTAGGGATGGAACTACTTTTAATGTAAGGACAGGTGATCTTAAAACAAATTATACAAAAGAATTGCATTATTTTGTTGGTTCTACCTGAACTGCAGACAATTCTGAATGAAAAGCCTTATTTTTCTTATAGGAACATTAGAAAATTAAAAAGAAGGCTATGTTATAAATATTTTGAAGTATATGCCAAGCAACAAACAGTTACGAAGCAAGGCACTTTTAAGTGTATACATTGTAGTTGTTGTAATGATATTTTAACAGGTAATAATAATGTGTTCACACATCCTGTGACCAAAAGGCAATATACTTTTTCCCTCATAGCCAGTTGTAATACCAGCTATGTGGTGTACCTCGCCACTTGTGTAAAATGTTTTTCATTTTATGTGGGGAAAACCACTAGAAGGCTCAGGGAGCAAATTATTGAGCATAACTTGGATATAAGAAGTGAATAAGAAATGACAAGAATGCTCTAAGTATACATATCATGAAGAAGGGGGAGGACCATTATTTTAAGTTTAGGGTAATAGACACAGTAGTGAAAGAAATTGGGGGTGATTTAAACAATTTTCTTGAAAATAGAGTATGAATGGATTATCAGATTATGTGGAAAGTTTGAACCTGGTCTTAACAATAATTTAAGTATTAAATCTGTTTTAGTAAGAATACAACAAAATAGTTAATGTATTTAAAAAAATGTATGCAGTGTCACGTGATGTGCTGGTTGTGGTCATGTGATACTTGTCTGCTCTTATTTAAATGGTGATTATTCTGTGTAATGGTATTAGCATTGAGAAAAGGATGCTACCCGAAAGCTTTGCTTTAATAAAGTTTTTGCTTGATGTTGGATCGGTTTATTTCTGATGTTTTTGATATGGACAGCTGGATCAGAACATTTGGTTAAGTTTCTGAACTCTACAACAGAATTTTTAAAATTTACACACTGCTGGTCTTCTGATTTTCTGAATTACCTTGATGTAAGCATCTATAAGAATCTTGCAGAGAATTGTTTTGTGATCCTTGGTTTCCTTCCTTTGATGAAAGTTGATAGTCTATTGTTTAGCTGTGAGTAAATTTGTCAACATGAAATATATGAATTTAATATTAATATTTTAACTATGAAGATGTTTTATTTAGCTTGTTTTTGCAGGCACGCAGGTGTGAAATGCAGTGTGTTTGAGCTAGGTACAGATGAATGAGGCTATTAGATGTTAAAGAACTGCTTTCTGTGGTACATGGCTTGATTCCTACAGCCTCCATGTGTCCTTTCTGAGACTCTGCCAAAATACTTCACTAGACAGTACTCTTGGGATGCCCCTGAAAAGGGACACATGTCCAGTGTGCTGTCACAGGCTGTTAGGAAATGTGTCACACATTTGACTTTTGAATTCCTTCACCATTCATATAGATAACAATTAGTATTTGAATATATGCTGTGAATCTTAGCATGTCTCTTGTTGCCAGATGCATTTAAATTAAATGTGAGTTTCAAGGGAAGAGAAGTTTATTGTTTCTCATGGTAAGTCTGTTTAAATGTAAGAATGTTTTGTTTAGAAAATGGTTGTCAGTGTTTTTTTCTGTAAAATTTGAAATAAAAGTTTTAAATGAAATCAAAATCTCTGTGATAATTGTAAAAGTAAAGAAGAAAACACTATGTTTACTGATAGGTCTGAGTAGTTTTTATGGTAGTTGAGGAGAAACAACCAATACCAAAGGGCTCTGGCTAAGTTTGTAGATGACTTAGGCATCCTGCAGGAAGGTTTACCTCAAATCATGGACTGAAACTAAATGCAGTATCATATTATATGGGATGTTATCTACCCCAGGGAACAACCGCATTGAAAATATGCCCTTAAGACTTGGCCCAGTTGTTCAGGATTTGGGATCTTATTTTGACAGCGATCTAACTTTAAACCAACATGTGTTAAATATCATAGGAAAGTCCTTCTATATTACACAACATATAAACAAAGGGACTGTGTCTAGATCTAGGGATGTCATTGTCCCCCTTTACTCATTATGCCAGACTTTGAGCATAACGCCCCCTTTGGCATGTATGTGTCCAGAAACATGCAAGAGCTGGAACACCCACAGAGATACCTTACTAAAAGGATACAAGGTCTAAACAATATGTCCTGCAGGGACCGACTCATAGCCCTGTCATGACACTTGGTATCCTACAGACTACTGAGAACTGACCAGTGTCTGCTATACAGGGTATCCTCTGATTCAGTACTGATGGATTTACTGCACATCAGCAAGTCAAATAACATCAAGAATACTCAGTCTAGGGATCTAAAACTGTTCAGCAACATCGTCAGAATGGTTTGGAAGGACAAGTTTATCTTGCAGAGAATACTGCTGCTTTAGAACAGACTCCCACATCTGTATAAAATCAAGTTCATCTTTGTCCATATTCATATACAACTCTGAACTATGGATGGGAAACAAAAAATGTACCTCTGGACTGCCTCCTGTAGTACTAATAGGCAGAGGCAGCTTATAAATGCTTTATCCCATGCATGGTTCCCCTCAAATTCTATGTATGATCTCAAGTACTCATACTACGTGTAATGTATAATTATAGACCATGGGATGGGTAAGGCCAGTCTAACACCAAATGGGATTGGTTACTTACAGCACAGGATCCTACAAGTAATGGGATACTGGCATGGCTGGTGGGGGCCTGATTCTATACCCTACACAGGAGCCCATTTGTTTATGATCTGGCTCTGTTGACTCTGGTGGTGTAGGCTGCAACAATACAGTATCATTAGCTATTCTTTAAGTAGATCAGACCTGTACTGAATGATGTTGGATGGGATAGCTCTTCTTGATTAGAGAGAAGATATATGGAGGTAAAAAATGAGAAGTAGGTTTCCTGCAAGCATGTGATTTTCTCCCCCCCCAAAAAGTAGTAAGTTGTGGTTGTTGAGCAAAATCTTCTGCAGCCTTTATATTGTCTTAATTGTTTTGCTTTGTCACTAAAGAGCGAATTAATTCATTGGCATGGCTTTATCGTGCAATACAGTCTAAATATGCTGCATTTTAGTAGTCTAAGCATATTTCATTTTAGTAATATATTTTTGCAATATCTTCTTTACAGGTTCCACCATTTGTAAAGGGGATGACATTTGACAGGTCACATAGTCTGCATTATTTGGTGTGATGTTCACAAGCGTCTGATCTTATTTATTTATTTTATTTATCATTTGTTGACCGGGAAAGTCCGACTAGGTTCCACAGAGCCTGTTTTCAGCGGAGGCCCGGGGAGAAATGCTCCAGATGCATGTCTTTGGAATGCTTTATGATCTAACAGAATCTATTGTGTGGTCATTGTTTCATATTACTCGGATGCAGTCTTTTAAGAAAATTGGATCGTAAACAGTTTCAGAATTTAATTAACAACTGTTAGACAGAACAAAGGACTAAAGCTCCATCTTGCTAATGAGGTAATTTTTGTGGCATGGGTGCAGGATTTGAATCTCCCCACCTTCAATTCTCTCCTGTGTGACTTTAAGTACATCACTTAAGCAGGATTTGGAGCAACTAAGAATTTGGTCTAGGCTTCTTACTGGTCTCCAGGACTGCATGCCTAGTAACTATGAACCCATTGTCATTGTTTGCCAGCCATTCCCTGTAATGCATTTGATCTACTTAAGGAAATGTTATAACAATGCCACCAGCATAACAATTTTTTAATGTAACATATGCAATTTATTCTTCAATGCAGCAGGTAATGCATTTATAGATGAAGCACTGAAATCCTGAGCTGTTTGCCAGCAGCAACCTCTGCATTAATAATAGTTATCTTTAATGTGGAATTATTCAGACAACTTTTACCTCTGCAGATATTTTGTATATACTAATTTAGCATATGTTATCAAGCTGTTAATATTTCTTATGAGCTCATATATAATCTTCTATTTAAACTGTGGTACACATAGCTGAATCTTGCGGTATGATGCTAATGATCTCTATACAATTTTATGTAGTTCAACCAAAGCTGTCAGTTAAATCCATATAATTTATTTCTTCATAACAATAAGGGATATATACAGTTAACAAAGTGGCTATAACTGCTGGTGGGTGTAGGGAGGCTGTCTGTGGAGAAAGTACCATATGCTCTTATCATTTGTTCAATTTAACAGTCTTTAATCTGGCTTTACAGGGCTATTGTGCATGTGTATGTGTGTGAATTACATTGGAATATATGGTTACTGTATGTGTGTGCAAAACAAATTTGAAATGTGACTTTGGTCATTATTATTACTATTATTAATTTTTGACACATATATCTAAGAAGGCTGCAGTTAACAATGTAGCTATAATTGCTGAGTTTGGGGAATGTCTGTGGATATACATATGTATGTAATCTGCCACTGGCAACATGCATCTTCAATGAATATGAGTTTCAAGGAAACATAAGTTTACTGTTGCTCATGCTAGGTCTGTTTTCAATTTGAGATACTTTTGTTTAGCAAATGGCTGCAAGTGTTTCTGCTATAAAATCTGAAAAAAAGCTTTAAATCAAATTTCTGTAATCATTGTAAAAGAAAAGAAGAAAATAATATGCACATTGTTGGGTTTGAACAGTGCCTGTGGTAGCTGGGAACAGAATGAGAAGTAAAAGGACACTGGAATTGCATTGTGTGTAGGTGGGAGACACTGCTCCATTGCTGTTCTTAGTGTTCCATTTGACCATGATCCGGATCCATCTAGGGAAGTAGCTATTGAACTACTTCATTGACAGCCCCTTACCACTGGTAGAAAGCCTGAAAGGAAGTGGCACTTTCTAGTATCTGATTGAGTCTATCCAAACAATCATGCTTACTGGACATGCACTGTCATCATACACATCCTGAATCACCCTGTCTAGCTTTGCCTTCATTATGGTTCTACACATATGCTTCAATGTAGCCACTGACACACTAAGTTCAGGGGAAGGGCAATAACCATATCTCCAGTGTGCACCATTACCCATCTCACATATTTGGACCTCACTGCCCATTGGTGCTAGGGGAAGATGCTGACATGTGTCTTCTAGGGACCAGCACAATTCCCTGACTGACAGTTTCCCTATTAAGCTGTCTTCCATAAAAGATGTAGGTGTCCTTGGTATCCATAGACATAAAGGATGCATTCTTGGTCTGTTGGGGGGATGCAGTGGTGACATGCTCTGCGCCCAGCACTCACTCTATAGTCCCCGATTGTGTCAGCTCATGTCTGTCATTATTATTAGAGCCTGCAGATCCTTCATTATCAGGTAGAACAGTTCTGTAGTACTGGGCCTGCCTAAAGAATCACCTCTGAATACACCAAAGCACAATATCCTGTGTAACCCAATGCCAGATTCATGAATAAAGCTGAGATTTGCTAATATTAACATAATACAAATAATTTAATCCGATAATCACTGTGTTCACATAGCCTAACTATGGAACTGAAGCACACCTGATATTGGAAGTGAACAAACCAACCCATATAGTAAATCAAAATCTACTGTACCAAAAACTGGTCCTGTTCTTGTACCTGGCACTCTAACATCCTAAGTGTTTATCTGTAAGTCTTCACAGTGCCTCTGTTTTCTTTCTCCCACTTCCTTTCCTTTGTCTCAGATCTCGTTATGTTTGAAATTATGCTCTTTACTTGTAATTTCATTATCAAACTTTTTGTCACTTATGAAATTGTGCTATATGCCTGCTTTTGATTGTCTAACTATTGATATCTCACTGCAATATAACTTGTAATTTCAATTTAGAGATTTTCTTCCCAGGCCACCACTGAAAACTAGCTCAATCCATCTATCCAGGTTAACAAATATTAATAAATAAATAAATCAATTGCTACCATTGTGGAGCTGGCTGTGGAGGGTGAATTCCTGATGTACTTGTTTACAGTAGATCAGATGGTTGTATTAATTTGGACAGGGATTAAGGGGTGAAGAGGGATTACAGGTATTCTTCCACAGAAATAGATTTACATACCTGGGGTATCTCCAGTACATAGTCTCAGTGGCTGGTCCAGCACTGCATCAACATTCAACATTGCACTGTTGGACTGTGTGGTGGTGCTATCACATCTGAGAGAGGCTAGGAACTTCTCTGTCTCTATGAGACACAGTTCATTTGATGACTCCCACTCATCAACCTACCTTCTTGTGTCAGGGATTGAGATCTTTGTTCAGCAATTTGGGTGATAATGGTAGCCCTGGGGAACACCATCTCATGAATGCAGTTGGGGCCACAACTACAATGACACATAGAACCATATCTTTGCAGACATGTTCCCAGAATGTCTGGTCAGCTGCATGCAGGCCAAAGAGCCATCAGCCACAGAGACACAGAGCTTGAAGTAGCATCACATTCTCTACATCAGAGACCTTTGTCTTATGGGTGGATTTCTCTGCATAGTCCACAGTGTGCTTCTGCTTTTAATGTCTGTTAGGCATTGCTCTGTAGGAATGAACATTGCCAGCCTCATTCCTTTATATCCCTGCAAAATCATTGTACCACCAATTTCGCCCTTGGTCACATAGCAAGCTATCTGTGTGACTAACAGTTACATATCTGTATCCACACTCTGTAAGCAGTGACAGACAAGATAGGTTTAATGAGCAAATTCTCTCCATAAAACAATGCCCATGTCATTCTAACTGACCAAAGTAACATGACTGTTTTTTTTTCAGGGTTAAAATCAGTTTTGCAAATGAGGTATGGTATCCAGCAGTCTAATGCATTTATTGAAAGTGGTATCTGAAACTCAACATGAATGTTTTGATCTGTGCTCTGACTAAATGCTGATGGGCATGTGTCCAATTATTCTTAACCACCCTTCAGCCCAAAAAGTGCTTTACTCTTGCAGACTCCCTCTCGATAGACCTTCTCAATGCACTTATAAGTACTGACAAACCATCTATTATCGTGACAACAAGTTTGATATCAGTGAAAAATAGTCATACTTGTCAAAATGAAATTGTAAAAAGCACCATGTACTTGTACAACAAAAGCTACAGTTTTATCAGATCATCTGTGTTTCACAAGGTGTAGCTTCTGAACTTGGCACAGTGATTTGTGTTGTCGCCTCACAGCAAGAGGTTATCTAGTTCACTTCTTGGCTGGGCTGCCTCTGTGTGGAGTCTGCATGTTCTCCCTGCATTTGTATGGGTTTCCTCTCATATTATAAAGATGTGCATCTACAGCATTTCTCCCCAGGATTCTGCTGAAAATTGGCTTGTTGCAAGTAGGACTTTCCCAGTAAAGAAATGTTAAGTTAGCTAAGTAAATTGGCAGCCTTACAGTTTCCTTCGCAGCAAGAGGGGACTCTGTTCCTGCCATCATACTTATTTTATACTGATTCACCTGGCTGGGAGTGATGATTACGCTAATTAGGCTCAATGGATTATTATCTTTAAATAACTCCCTTTGCACAATCAGAACACATTAATCATCGCATGTAAGTCTTCTCAGTCTTGTGCACATGCCTTGGTCATTGCAGGTGGCACTAATCATAGGAGGTCGAGACCATGCCTCCATGGTGGACCTGTAATTCCACATACAACCTTACAATCATGGAGTTGCTGTTGAGCCGGCTTCCTTAACAGCATAGACAAGGATACAGGACTGCCATGTTTCACACCTTAAACTGCCATTGTGAGCCATAATAACAGAGTACATATATAAGCCTGGCCCACCTTCTGTCATGCAAATAATAAGTTGCCTTTCCATGCCCATTGGTGCACAGCATATGACACATTCTTGAACTGCTTTGGGTTCCAATTTACTGTCATTTGTCCCAGTTATCCTTCAAGGTAAGACATCATGACTGGAGAAGATGGTAGGGCTCCTTTTAGATCAGAAAAGTGGTATGTGTAGGAGCCACAAATAATTCTTTGCCTCCTCCATCAGGATTATACCTACAGGCTGCTGTAAAAGGGCTATCAGTAGCATCAGTATAAGCCCAGAAGAGTTTAGCACAGGCTGTTACCCATGCCACTGGCATCCCAGGCATAAGGGAACAGTGTTTTCGCAATCGCAGTGATATGAGGTACCACAGTCTTGACCTCCTTGGCCAATGGGAGGATGAAGTTAAGCAGCAGTCATCACCTATATACTGTAAGTATAAGTTATGTTAGCTACAAATATATCCTGCCACTTCACAGCATCCACAGATATGACACACTGCTCTGTTTCCTCTCCACAGTCCCTGAAGAGATTAGATATTCTAACAGATCATCAGGGTTAGTATACCTGCTTCATAATGTACAGCCTTTAGTATTAAAATTAGTATAGACAGTATTACCATTCATAGCTTACTGCCATGTAAGCAGCATGACTTTCAAATGCTATTACAAAGAGACAGTGTGTGTGTGTGTGTGTGTGTGTGTGTGTATGTGTGTGTGTGTGTGTGTGTGTGTGTGTGTGTGTGTGTGTGTGTGAGTGTGCTGTGTCATTTACTTGGATGCCTGAGGGTTCAATTCCCCACTTGCACGTCCAGATAATTTTCCCACTGAGGCATCTGTTTCACTATACTAACTACAACTTTAATCATGGGATATACACATAAGCAATACACTGTGAGACCATTTCAGTTTGTAAATGTACATTTGTCTCCGATATCCCATTACTGTGTCTGGGACCATAGACCCTTGTTGGTTTATCCAGGTAGCACATCATGTTATGCTGATGATTGTGGGTCCTGGTCTGTCTCACTTATCTTATCAGCCTTGTAAATTTGGAAGTGTGTTGCTCTCAAGTATTGTATGTGTGATTTAATAACATCACAAATACATATCAGCTTTAGATTTTAGTTTCTTTTTTTTTTTTCAATAATTTTTATTTATTCTTTTCATTAAACTAAAATAGCATACATAATAGCACAGATAGATGTGAGACTTCCTCACATTAAACAGTTGTTATACATTGAGGGTAGTATAAACATAAAATAAGACAATCAACCAATATTATTTACATTATATACATAGATGCTTTCAATATTCAGGGGAAAAAAGGTATAATTCAGTGTGAGTTGTTGTGATTAAGCATACACCTTATGAGATAAGAGAAAAAAAAAACAGAAGAAAAGAAAACAAGGAGTAGGAAAAAGGAGACAATTTCTTGGTCTACGGATATAGTTTAATAAGGGATCTCTTATTTGTATTTAAGTCTGAAATGTTGTCATGTGTTAGGCCAGAAGAACATTGAAGATTTGTTCCCATAATTTCATGTGATTAATGTTTTTATTCCCTTTATCAATTAAAATTTTTATGTGCCAAAAGATGTTTATTCGCCATTAATTTGAAGTTCTGCCAGGATGTGTTATTTAGGTCTAACCAATTGGTTGCAATATAGTGTTTCAGTAAGAGAAAGATATTGATCATAGTAATTGCTTGAGTTTTACAGATATTATTTGGTAGAATATGTAGAAGAGTAAATTCCCAGGTGAGTCAGGATGTTTGATATCCCATTTTTTTGTAATTGAAATTTAAGGGAGTTCCAAAGTTTAAATGCACATTTACAGCTCCAGAATAAATGTATTATATCAGCCATTTGAGTTTTACAATGAGGACAAAGAGGGGATTTCGTAGATTTAAATTTATGTAGGATAGCAGGTGTGAAATATGCATTGTTATAGATCATCAGTTGGGTAAATGCCAATTTTTGGAGAGTTATGGATCTATTTGTTAAGTTAATAGCTTGATTTAGTTGAAGGGTATTGATGGAAGGGTTGTTCTTTCTCCAGTAGTCTGAAATAAGCAGGTCTTTTTGGAATTTAATGTCTTTAATTAGTTTGTATGTATTAGTGATATATTTTTTAGTTGAGAGGATGGTTTTCCATAGAGAGTTACAGGCTGTTATATCGTCACTGTTTATGTTGTGGTTTTGTACATAGCTGGTACATAATTATTTGATTTGCCTTAAAATCACTGTATAGGAATTGGGGAGGTTCCAATGATTCCTTATTTCTTGTATAGAGTTGTTGATGTATGGGTATATATCTTGGATAGTTATATTAATTAATTTAGGGAATAGATTTAGGTTTAAAGACTGATTATTTTAAGACTGGGATTTTTGTGTAGGGGTTGTAGCATCATCATAGCTTGAGTTAGATTTAGATATTTGAAGAGTTTTTGAGTTAATAAGATAGAGTGTTTCAATGGTTCTATTAATTTGCACGGTTATATTAAACTTGTATTTAGAAATGGTAGGGCTTTGGGGTTGATATCTAAGCTTTTGATATGTTTTTGGTATATTGTTATCCACATTGGGGACCAATCTTTGTTCGTTGGGTTATATTCAGCTATTCGCAGTACTCTATTAGCATTTGTAATTAAGTAATATATCTCGAAATTGGGGAAATCTAGACCACCTTTATTTTTTGGGGTTGTAAGTTTGATATATGAGATTCTGTTTTTTTTTGGTTCCCATATGAATTTTGCAAGCAGGGTGTGAGTTTGTCTAAAAATTTGTTGGGTATGTTTAATTGAGTAGTCATAAATATATATAGTAATCTGGGTAATACATTCATTTTAACTATTGAGACTTTTGCCAGGAAAGGTAGTTTAAGGTTTTTCCATCTGTTAAGGTCTAAAATAATATTTTGCCATTTTTGAGTTATATTATTTAGATAAAAGTCTTTGTTGTTTGTTTAGAAAGTAATGCCTAAGTAATTGATTATCTCTTTTGTTTTTATTTTCCCTATTAGGGGTAAGAGCGAAAATGGTTTGGGGGGTTTTAATGGGAATATGTTAGTTTTTTTAAGATTTTAATTTATAGTTTGATATTTTTGAGAAGTGTTCTATGGTCGATAGTATGTTATTTACATCTGAGATTGGTGTGGTACAATAGATGTTCAAATCATCTGCAAAGGGTGAGAGGAAGATTTTGGTGTTAAATATTATTGGGGGGTTATAGTAAAGATTTTGTTTCATATTTAAGAAGAGTAGTTCAAGATATAAGTTAAACAGTATGGGGGAAAGAGGGCATCCTTGGCGGGTTCCATTTTTAATTAAAATTCTGTTAGACCAGGTTTTGTTAATATATAAAGATGTATAAGGCTTGTTGTATATAATTTGTAAGATCTGGATAAATTTTTGAGGAATATTAAAATAGGGTAATGTTTGCAGTAAAAAATCAATATTTACTATATCAAAGGCTTTATGAGCATCAATAATTAGAGCATATATGTTCAGGTTATAATGATTAGCTTGTGATATTAGAGTATTAAAAGTTAATGTATTATCAATTGTTTGTCTGAGTGTTATGAAACCAGATTGTTCGGGGGAGATAATTTTATCTAGTAGCTTTTTCAGTCTATTTGCAAGTATAGATGTTAGTATTTTGGTGTCAATGTCCAATAGTGAGATGGGTCTATAACTATCTGTTTTTTTTTGGGTCAGCTTGATCTTTAAGTATAAAAAATAGTTTTAGATGCATTGAAGTGTGGATCATTAATTTTATTGTTTATTATATAGTTCAGTATGTGGACTAGAATTTGAGCTAATATGGGGGAGAAGGTTTTGTAGAATTCAACTGTGATACCATCTGGGCCTGGGGCTTTGCGCGATTTCATTTGGTGGATAGTTGTGGTTATTTCACTGATAGAGATAGGTTTAGTTAACTTTTTTTGTTGATTTGGATCTAGTTTCGGGAAATCGAGACTTTGGAGGAAATTTGATCTTTCTTCTTCAGAGGTTAATGAAGTTTGATCTCCATAGGTCTGTGAGTATATATGTTCAAAAATTTTATTGATATCTTCAGTATTCGTGTAGTGGGTATTTTCATAGACTATCTCATAGATTTGGGGGGGGGGTTTGGTTTGCGTTATAATTCTGGTCAGAGCTGTTGATGGTATTTGGATTTCGTTTGCATAGTTGGCTAGCATTTTGGTTTCAAAAAAGGATAGTTTGCTGTTATGTAATAGGTATAGATCTTTTTGAAGTTTCGGGATTTTAAATTCAGTTTGGGTATTATAATTTGTCAACAGGTTATTATAATTTGTCAACAGGTCATTCTCAAGCTTTTGAATTTTGGCTTTTAGGACTTGTTCATCTTTAAGCTGGACTTTTTTATAGTAGGATGCTTTTTTAATGAGAACTCCCCTAATTTGGGCTTTAGTTGCCACCCATTCGATATCTACCAGTAATTGGGAGTTAGAAATATTGGATAAGGTTGATTTGAGCAAGGTTTGAATATCATTTATTATTTCCTTTTTAGTTAAAAGGTTGGGGTTCAAAGACCAATTATAACTGTTTTTCATTGTGTTATTCATTGGAATTCCATTGATATTTAGAATAATTTTGGAGTGGTCCGAGAGGTATCTAGTGTGTATGGTCATTTTTGGAGCTAGATTAATAAATGAGTCTGAAATTAGAAAAAACTCTATTCTTGACCACATTTTGTGGCATTGGGAGTAAAATGTGAATTTGTTGGATTTATTTAGACTATCTCCATACTTAAAAGGGTCGTATAGCTTGTAATCCTGAATAAGTTCTCTTAATGTTAGGTGGGCTTATTTATTACGTATTAAATTTGTGCTTGTTTTGTCTTTTTCAGGATTTAGATATGAGTTCCAGTCTCCACCTAGGATCATGTAGTAATCTTGGAATTTATTTAAGATAGGGTATAGTGAGGCGAGAAAAATGTGTTGGTTTTTGCAAGGGGCATAGACATTAAGGATGAGCAAAGGTTTAGGAAGATTTGGAGTTTGAATAGTTATATAGCACCATCTTCCCTCTTTGTCCACATCGGTTTCCAAAATTTTATCTTGGAACTGATTTTTAATCATTATAGCTACCCCTGCACTATTAGATTTGCCTTCAGAAGCTATGATATCTCTAATCCATTTTTTTTGTAATTTCTGACCATTGTTCAAGTGTTAAGTGGGTTTCTTGGATCAGTACAAATTTGATTTCGCTTTTAGGATGAGGTGAAGGAAAATTTTTCTTTTCTTCTTATTCCAGATGCCTTTGATATTCCATGAGTCAAATTCCCACATTTATGTATTTGGGTTGTTTGTAAAATATGTCTGGGATGATTGTTTGTGTTAATGATTTCTGTTCATGTATTGACAAAATAAAATTAAGAAAGCATCTTTTTATTCCCGTCCCTCCCCAGTGCCTAACCACTATCTCCTTGGACCAGGAATAATGCAGGGAGCAAATTGTTATTGATTTTTTTTTAACTGTGGTATAGTATAGAGATTATGAAGTGTGTTATCATATTTAGGTAAATAATAGAAACTAGTATCCCTGCCAGTATTTTTTCTACATAGACAAAGCTTAACAAGCTAATTCCCTAAAAAGCACTATTAAAATATCCCTACCCTCCTCAATAGTTTTGTATCTATCTAATGAAACATTCAAAGTGAGTATTTTATATGATTAACAATAATTAAGAGGAATATTATGAAAAGTTCTTAGTAGAACCAATATATTAGGTAGAGGACCATTAGAGAGGGTTTTCTAATATTGTTGTACAAATATTTGTTAGTAAGTTCTAAAAGTCTACTAAAAAGGTATTAGTATAATTGTTAGTTATATTGTTTTAACTATTTTCACTAACTTTGAGGTATTATAGACAAAAACAGAGTTTTTATATGTTTTCTCTGGTTATCTGATCATCCCTGCCTCCTTTCCATTACTGTTATCTCCCCTCCCTTCATGCTATGAATTGGACTGTGCATATTAAAGGTTTATAAAGGTCAATCCATGAGATGTCATGAGAGTGAATTGTCATCCTTCAAAATGTCTTTTGTTTTTATAAAAGCTTAGTTTTAAACCAAAATTGACAGGGGGAAAAGGGTTCATTCAGGTAACTAGCAATGTTATTCTGAGTGTAACATTTAGTGACTGTTTTGATCATTGTCTGCAGATTTTCACTGTAAAGGTAAAGCAGAAGAGCTGCTATAACATAAATAACATCACTAGAATATTCATGTTTCAGAAGTTATGGCGATTTGAGACAGGTATATGTTTATATTTAAATTTCTCGGGTAAATCAACCATACAATGATTGTATTTACTTTCGGTTACAGAAATCTGAGTCTATCTTCATTCTATGAAGTAGAAAGTGACAGTTAATCAGTGTAGCAGAATCCAAGTCATTAGTTATACAATGGTTTTCATCCCTTAGACGTGTTCCCATTATGAAAGTATCCTATTTAGAGTTTAAAGCAAAACAGAGAGGGCTTACAATTACAAAGACAAAGATACAACATTCTGTCAGTCTACCAAGCTTCTCTATTTGGAACTGGAGTTTTCAATTGATAACTTATTATCTGTACATATACACTTGAATGAGAAGTTATCCCCTCAGGAATGTTACATTTATATTTTACAATGGCTGTGGAATTACTCCATTTGGTAACCAGTCAAGAATTTATTGTGGCAGAAAGTTTTGGTCATATGTTTCATAGGAGCATTTGAACCACAATAGAAGAATTGGTGACCATGATATCTTAAAGAGATTGTAGTACTAATCCAGACCAAGATAGCCCTATATTCACCATCTTGTTTATTTACTTTGGTAGTGTCAAGTCTGTTCCCACATGAACAATGATAGTGGAAGATTTATAGGCCCGCTTCAGTAGTTGATGACATTGTCTGCAGACTACTTATAATAAACAAAGCACATATTCACAGTTATACCAAAGCACAGGGTACTAGCTTGTCATGTTCTGCTAGCAGTCACCTGACTCTTACTAAAGGTAGTTATCTGACGGTATAATCATCTATAGTCGTCCCTGTTAATTTTATTGTGAAAGTTACCTGTGAAGACCTCAGAGTCTATGGTAGCAGAGAAAGAAAGGCCTTTTGTTGTGTCACAGAAAACCCAGGAGTGAGCTGGGTAGAATTCAAGAGATTATTGTGTTATTAGTCTGTTGAATATTGTATTTTTAACAAAAAAGAGAAGATTCACAAATTCTTATATTTGTTAGGTAAAGTCATGCTGAGAAGTTATTTTTAAAGTCATTTTTAAACAGGGTCCAATGTTGTTGGGTATTCTACATTCCAGTGTGTGTGTGTGTGTGTGTGTGTGTGTGTGTGTGTGTGTGTGTGTGTGTGTGTGTATGTGTGTGTGTTTGTTGGTATTCCACTACACCATGTCATATCCGATAGAGTTTAACGCCTGGAAACCAAATAGATTTTAGCAGCAGGGCATGAGAAGCTTAACAAATTGGTATATGTTGCACCCTTTATAGATTTTGTAGGAGTTAACTGTTGTTAACCAAGATGTTATTCATATTATCTGGGTCTCTTGGTATTGGTATACAGACTTGTAGGAATTTTCCAAGGAAGAATATATAATAATATATATATTTATGTCTGAGGGGTTAAATGAATATAGGCTGGGGATGTCATAAGCAGTTTGGGTATTTTTTTTTCCTTTTTATTATACAGGGCATAGTGCAGTAGATGCAGCTTTAAAGACATATTTTCTCTCTCTCTCATTCTATCTTCTCATATATATATATATAGATGTAAATACATACACACATAAATATACCCATATCTACAGATATACGTAAAGATGTCTGTCTTTTTCCCTATTAGTAGGTGAAGTGATCAAGTATTAATACAGGGTAGAGAGAGAGATACTTGATAGAGGGTATTTCATCAACCATAGTGTAATTGACAGTTAAGTTATTGGCCTATGTAATTATCCATTGTATACTACATGATGAAGCGTGACTGTGGATGCAGAGTCAACGTAGTTAGTGCTGACACCATTATTCCTTAGAGTACAATGTCCTTGGTTTTCTAGCTTTCTTTTGCTAGACATTGAGATTTTTAGTTGTGTTCCCAGGAAATGGTTGGTAATTCATGGTCGTAGCAATTTTGTCTTCACGTAAGTAGAAATCTGGCCAGACCGGATGTAAAAATGTTGGGTGGTGTATGAACGAATGAATGGTGAGTGCATGGGGGCATGTTGTGTGTGTGTGTGTGAATGCAGCAAAGATTGGGCGCTAGTGAATACGAGAGAGTGGGTGTGTATATTGAAGGAGAGAGTGAACGGTGTATGAGAGAATGAACGATGCATGTATGCGAGCATTTTGTGTGTGTGTATGAGTATAGGTGATGCTGTGGATGGATGTAAGAGAGAGTGTGCCTTGAAAGAGGGAGTAAACAGTGTATGGGAGAGTGTATGATGTATGTATGAAAGCCTGTATGTGTGTATGAATGCAGTAAAAACTTTGTACGGGTGTACGAGAGAAGGTGAGTGCATTTATTAAAGGAGAGAGTGAGTGGTGCACGATAGGGTGAGTAGCGTGTGTTTGCAGAACCCTGGTTGCTGTGTCAGATCGAGGACTTTGTCTTGCTGTTTCACTGGGTTTAAGCAGCTGTCCATTTTCTAGCGAACAGGGATCTTCTTCCATCGGCTTCATCATCAGTGAGGTTTATTGTAAGACGTTTCATTTCTTTAAATTACATCCTGCATTCTGGCCGTCTTAGTGGGCATAAGGGGACAAAGCAATCAGTTGTACATCCCGGAAGTGTTACACTTTTGAGAAGAACTGGTGTAGCACATTTAGGGGTGTTTTTGGTTCCTGTTGTGGGAAAAAGGGGAGGAGTAGGCTAGACCAATTGCTCTCGAACAACCTCATGGTGGTTTTTCTGATATATCAGAATCACCAAATTGTTGGTATAGGCCTAAAAAAAAAAAAAAGGGCCAACAGTACAAGGGAAAGGAGAAAGTCATCTTGGAAGGCCGAGATGTGTTCAATCATTCATCCAATATTCATGTAGGACTCTAGTGTGTATATTTATCGAGCTGTTGTTGGAATTTTCTTAAAGACAGCCAGAAAAGTTTATTTTGCTTCCTTTTGATTAGCAATCATATACTTAGTTCCTTTTGAGTGGAAAATTAGTGTATTAGGGTATTTCATTTGAAATTTAATTTTTTTTCAATTAGGAACTTACAATAGGGAGAGAGAAGTTGTCTTGCTTGTCTTATTTGGAGGGGGAGATCTTGGGCTAGTGATATTGTATTATTGTTCCAGTTAACAGTGCCTCCATTTCTTTTTATAGTTGACAGGATTGTATTGACGTCTTGGAAGTTTAATAGCTTTACATAGACAGGTCTGGGTCTGTAAGTTCCTTGATTTTCTCTTAGAGCTCTGTGTGCTCTTTCTATTATTATTTGTTTTACTGTTTCAGGATCTTTGAGCAGTATGTTGAAAATCTGCATTATAGAAGGAATCAGCTCATTGTAGTTTACAGATTCTGGGATGCCTCTTATAATAATATTATTCCTTTGGGATCTTGCTTCCAGGTCCGTGATTTTGTCTTGGATGATTTGGATTTCCTTGTCGTGGGAGTCTGTTTTTTTGGTTATCAGAGTTATTTTCTCTTCATGTTCCATGTTTTTGG
>NC_056726.1:899822793-899850293 GCF_019279795.1 Protopterus annectens | reverse complement strand
CACCACAACGTATCACCTGTCCACTCATGATTGGCAGTGGAGTTTTACGGTGTTGAGTTGCCAGCCCAGCGCCCAACCTTCCACAGAAGACACACACACTCACGCACTCACGCCTAGGACCAATTTAGAGTATCCAATCCACTTACAGCATGTCTTTGGGATGTGGGAGGAAACCAGAGCACCCGGAGGAAACCCATGCGACCACAGGGAGGACATGCAGACTCCACACAGAAGGCACCTCAGCATCAAACTGGAGAAGCTCTTGCTGTGAGGTGGCAACGCTAACCGCTGCACCACCATGGCTGCCCTAAGATTCATATTGACTCAATTAAAACAAAACATAAGCCAAACCTCCACACAGTGCAATATCTTAGACATAGGTGACTCCTTCAGAAGGGTGATGTAATGCTCACCAGACTGTGCAAAGACAGGGTCACAGTCAGATGCCTATCAGGTGCCAGGATTTTCCACATCACATTGCACTAAAGTCTTTTGCACAACAAGTACATACATGATACAGTCACTGTACATGTGGGTGTAAATGACATGAGGTATTCCTCCTTGAATTATATGAAGACAGGAATTACAGAGTTTTCAAAAAATCTGTCTGAGGCAGGTAAGAACATAGCCTTGAGCAATATACTACCCTCACAAAAAAATTATGCTACAATATGAACAAAAAATATTTGAGTTTGTAAATTGTCTTAGCTTCTGATTTCATTCAAAGGAAGTACAATATATATCAGCCCGGGAAGAGATGGTAGACATACCTTACTGATTGCCATGGATGGTCTGCTCCTCTCTCCCCAAGACTTTATTATAATAACCAAAACCTTGTCCACACCCACAGTGTCTATTTAGGCAATATCAGTCTTCTAAATCTTCCAACATAACCAAACAGAATAAGGACAGCACTACATATTGTTTCTCCATGACAGGAGGCTAATCAAAATGCTCCACACTCTGCATGAACTACTTACCATGGAAAATGTTGATACATGCATCATTACCAAGACCTGGTTCAATACAAATGAAAGTACTCTATCAGTGCAGGAATTCAAAGCCTATCAGTCATACAGACCCACTGCAATAGAGAAATGCAATAAAGGCAGAGGTATCTCTATATTCTTAAAAAAAATCACCTTTTGACTCATTAGACAAGGTAACAACCTAGAACTCTTCCATGTCCAATTTAATATGAACAAAACCCCCTTGGTATATCATAGCTAACTACAGGACCCCCGCTATGCCCCCTCCCTTAGCCCATACCTCCCACCAAACCAGTATGCAGTCCCTATGTATTAAACTTAACACCATTCTCCCAGGAGACTTCAACTACCCTCCATAAACTCACGGTCTAATAACATGTATGCCCAGAGATTTCTGGACTTCACCTATACAAACTACCTGGACCAATTAGTCCATGCCCCAACCAGAGATAATAATTTCCTGGACTTAGTTCTTACCAACATGGGGGAGCCCCACCAATTGTAATCTCCTTCTTGGTGAAATCAGACCACTTGCCAGTCACCTTCCCCATAAAACTGAATCATCCTTCAATAGTTTATTTAGAGAGTATACGAAGGCTACGCTAATTTACTAAAATGAGTGATGACGTGGCTACATTTAAAAGCCCTCTCCACCTCAACAACCCTACTGCATATAAAGAATTTGTTACTGTCAAATTCTATGCACATGTAAAAAAAAAAAAAACCTCTGGGTTCTGAAGCCAAGAAGTTCCTGGTAAACTAAACAAGAAACTTCAGATCCTGATTAAATCAAACAAAGACAGATATAAGGTAAAAATAGCCATCCTAGAGAAAGGTAATGACAAAGCCTTCTTTGACTATATTAGAAACCTCAGAAACAATGCTCAGAACTGAACAGATCTAATAGTAAATGATAACACCTATGCAGAGCTGGAGGAAATAGCCAATGTACTGATGTACAAACTCAGCTCTAACTTCACCCCACATCTCCTCCAATATTCTCAAATCATATCCACATTTATACCTTCCTCAAATCTCCCAAGAACAAGTTCTCAAGGCACTTCTAAGGTTAAGAGCAAGATGCCTATTGGGCCATATATCATACCAGTCTGCCTACTAGTTAGCCTGAATCATGACTTGTCAGACTCCTACAGTAGCTATTCAATATTAGCATCAAAACAGGCATTGTACCAGATGAACGAAGGACAGCAACAGTTGTTTTCTTGAACAAAGATAGGATTTCAGCAGATGAAATAATTATAGACCCATATGCCTGACCAGTCTCATCTGTAAGACTGTAGATAGGATCAATATGGAACTGTTAAACAGGGATATATGTAACCTACAGATTCTCTACCCAAGCAAGTTCAGATTTGTCAAGGGCAGGTCTTGCCTACTTAACGTGGTTGAATTTTTTGAAATAGTCTTTGAGGCAATGGATACAGGCAAATCGGTGTATACTACATATTGAATAGCTTTGTAAGGTTCAGATAACATCCCACAGTAATACATCATAAATAACCCCCTATCTAAGTCATTCTATACCAAACTGGCTCACAAATAGAAACCAGGAAGTAAGGGTAGGTGACTCTGCCTCCTCCAAAAGATCTGTCACTAGTGGAGTGCTCCAGAATTCCATTATTTAGCTGTACCTCTTGCATTTACTTCTTGGAGGTTGAAACTAATGTTAAGGGTTTGTGGCTGGCCAGGTCTGATGCTATCATAAACTCCCCAGAGGACACTGAGATCTTACAAGAGTTTCTAACTAAAACAGATAGTGTCAAAACTCCTGACTGAAACATAATGGCTAATGATAAGTAAGGGCATTGCCTCCAGAAAAAAAGAAGTTATAACCTCTCTGTACTCTTCCCTCATCAGACTAATAACTGAGTACAGCGCCCCTTTTGTTCTGTATCTTTCCAAGCACGTACAGCAATTGGAAAAATCACAAAGGTCACTCAGAAGGAAAATTCAAGATCTTCAGCATCTGCCCTATGTGGATCGTCTGAAGTCACTGTCACTGTATTCTGTTTCATACAGACTACTTAGAGGTGATCTCTGCCTTGCATATAAGGCAATCTCTGACCCTGCTTTATTGTAAGTGCTTCATATCCGCAAGTCTAATGGTGCATGGGTTACTCACTCTAAAGACCTTAACCTGATATGTGACATTAATAGAACATGCTGGAGGGAGAGATTTGTCTCCCAGAGGTTACCACACCTTTGGAACAGGCTCTCACTTCATGTCAAACAGAGCACCTCATTGGCCCTCTTCAAACACAGTTTGGACAATTGTGGTTTGACCTGTGTCCCTCTTGGACACGGGCATTAGGTGCTGATCATGGAAATAAGGGTAGAATTTGGCTAGGCTTGTAAGAGCCCTAGGGCCATTAGCCTAGTAACTTCCTATGATTCTATGATCACATTCAAATACCCCTCTGAAAATTGGTCCCATAGTTAGAGATCTGGCAACCTATGTCGACAATAAGCTATCCTTTGATCAGCACATATTCACTATTGTAAAGAAATCCTTCAGCTCACAGGTTATATCTAAAGGTATGGCATCCAGATTCATGGATGTAATCATCCCACTGTACTCAGTACTCTTTAGGCTGATTGTTAAGTATAACGCCATTTATGTATGTACCTGTCCAAGCATTTCTTACAAACTGAATATCCACAACATGCCTCACTAAAAAAAATCAAGGTCCTAAATCTTAAATACTATGCACATTATCTCTAAGCTTTGTCTCTTTTTTCACTTTCATATAGACTATTGAGGGTCAACCTCTGCTTCAAGTATAGAGCCTGAATAGACTCTGTTCGGTCAAACCCATTACACATGCACAAGTCAAATAGTGTTATGAACACCCATTAAAGGGGCCTAATTCATTATTGCAAAAATAAATAGAACATGCCAAAAGATAGGCTAGACTTGTTAAGATTCTCACAAATTAATAACTTTGCCTGCCCTTATTAACATATGAGCCTGTGAACACAGGCTGTCCACACCAGTTCTAATTTAATTTTATGCTTCTATATGTCAAAGATTATTTTGGACATTAGGTTAAGATGTATTACATGTGCAGTTCCAGATTGATGATAGGGATTTTTCTAGAATTATTTTGTGATTTGGTTTTCCTGTCAGGTCTGGGGATATTACATTCCATAATTTATTGACATATGCTGAGTAAAGGGGGTCATCATGGTTATTTTGTGAATTAACTCAGGTTATTCAGTAACAACATCATATTGTATAGTGCTGCTTCTTAAAACTTTGATCAATGGCCACAGATAACAGACCCCCACCACACACAGTATTGGCATGTGCGTGTGCCTGATTTTAAATGTCTTCTATTACTGTTCACAGGTGGAGAATTAGTGTCATCAGACATCATTGCATGGAGTATTTAATATTATCTATTCTTTGGAGTGAGAAACAGTACGAATATTTTATACAGCTTGTCTTTCATGGCTTCCAAAAATAAAGTCTGTGATCTGATTAACATCCACTAATGATAATCAGGGACTTTGCCTCATAGAATCATTCCTGGTCTGGAGAAAATATCATTTGGTAGGCTTCCTGTTGTGTGTGACTAGCAGTTATAAAACATGCTTCAAGCTGTCACCCTGAAAAATGATTGGTCAGTGAATTCTAAAAATACATTACTAGTAGATTGTCACAGTTAAAGTGACACCCTGACCCCATGTGTAAAAATAAGAAAAGGGGTTGTGGATGGATGGATGGATGGATGGATGGATGGATGAATTAACAGTGCCTTCTGTCCATGTAAACAACAACTACTCTGTCTTAATCAGAATCAGAAACAAAGCTGACAGAAGTTTTAAGAGATGCTTTGAAACTGCTGTCTGTTCAACTAGGTAACAGCATAACTCATTCCAGTGTTAGTGACATCAGCATATATTTATAATTTGGTCTGAGTAAAGTTAGTCTGTTGCTGTTGTGAATGACATGAGATGTGAGTGTGACGTCACTTGCATTGTAAGCTTTAATTAGGTATTACTAAATGGCATAGCACTCAACCTTTCATCTCCAAAATGTGGAGCACTACCTTTCATAATGTGGAATAAATCTGCAAAAGTTGGAACGCATACAACAGTTTACTAAAACCTTCACCTATGAAACTTACTGGATGGTTAAAATGTGTAACTTTATATTTATAACAAGTTCTTTTGGTGAATTAATTTGATTCAGAATTATTTAGCATTCATATCACAAAAAATTCTTAATGCACTGACTACATGACAAATGCTTTTAATGTGAAACTGCAAAGAACATGGACGTTTTAATGCACTGAATATATGATAAATCCTTTCAATAAAGTACTGTAAGGAACATGGACATTTTAAGACTCAAGATAAGTAATGTTACTCTTAATGTAGTAAACTTGAGAGGAATGCCAGATGAAGAGTTAAGGTAAACATAAATGTATAACTGTACAGATATGGCACAATTTAGTAACACTAGACTAGTTTAGTAAGGAGGGAGGAAGCTGAAGTAATATATGGTATACTTTTGGAGTGAGTTGAGACAGAGTGGCATATGTTTAACAGAGGTACTTAGACTAATGGAAATGAACTGTAGTGCTCTCCTTTTGAGTGCTAACTAGTTTGGTTAGAAAGTGTTATGAAATAAAGATAACATAAGCATTTGTTATGCGGTAGTATCTGGAGTATTGAGGTGGAAGGGGTTGCCGGTGTAGTTTGTATTGTGATGTAGCGGGTTAGGAAGATGTGAATCATTTTGCCACCATCAGGTTTTTAAACTTGTATTTCTGAGTGGTGGTATCTTACAGTCCTATGTGATGAGGTAGAAGCTACATTATTAGGTATTTGAATTTTATGTTAATCAGCCCTCCAGACAGTTTATTTTTTGGCTGGATGTACTTACTTTTCAACAGCCATTGTCCAGTCCTTTAATGCTTGCAGGCTGAGAGGTATGGAAGACTGTTATCTTACCCCACTGCAAAAGAATTATCAAACCTTCATTTTTTTTCAGTATCAATTCACTTAAATACATAATCAACAAAGGAGTGAGAGAAAGTTCTGTTCCTTTGGAAAGACTGATTTCTTTGCATTAAGAATGTATTTAATTAAAAAAAAAAACTACTGATCAGTTGCTGTATTAAATACTGTGAATAAACAGTATAACCTACGCTGACCATCTCAAAAAACTCCAGCTTTACTCTGTCGCATATCACCTACTCAGAGGTGATCTCTGCCTAACATACAAAGCTATGTCAAACCCAGAGATGCTGGACATGCTCCACTTAAAGAAATCCCAATCCCTCCAAGCTACACGCTCTAGGGACCTAAACCTTGTCACCACAATAAACAAAACATGCTGGAGGGATAGATTCCTGTCCCAGAGACTTCCCATACTCTGGAATAAACTACCTATCTATATCAAACAAAGCTCCTCATTAGCACTCTTCAAAAAAAATCTTGATGATTGGATGGGAAATACGATATTCACCCTGGGGATCAACTCTGTGGCTCTGCTCGACAGTGGCACAGGAAAATACTTTTCTTGGGTGGCAAAAGCCAGGGTACCTTTTTGGCTGGGCTTGTATAGGCTCCAGGGCCGATAGCCTAGTACCTACCTATGAACCTATGAACCTATAAAATTCTAGATGGCTTTGTTTATTTTCAAGTAACTTACCACATTGAAAACAGCTCCATCCTTTGAAATTTCAGAATAGTTTCAGAAAAGGTTAGTCTGCTACAACAACTGTCTCTCATCAGTCTCCACATATGCGTATGACAGACTCGTTGATAATGAAATTGTGATTGCTTTATTCTTTGATCTGTCTAAGTCATTTGAAACAATTATTTATAAATAAATAAAATTGAATAAATACTCCAAGAAAGTTTACCAGCTACTTAATGATCATATTTACAAAGTTAAATGAAATTCTGTCTGTTCTAGCAAATTCTGTGCTGGCAGTGGTATACCCAAAGGAGTCCTTATTCTATTCCTATTTGGTTTATGTATAAACTCTTTGTATTCACAGCTTTCCAGCCTTGCAACAGTCAAAGGCAACACTGATTCATCTCTGCTGTGCAGATATATAAGGCTCTCCCTGTTGCCCAAACTAAGATTTAGGAAGGAATTTCTAAACTAGGTTTCTGATTTGGGGATTTCTTCCACCTATTAAAAGCAAATAAGAACACCTCAAATCTGTTTCATAACAACTGCTTTAATAATACATGCAATCACCCATCATTTCTCTCTCTCTAACAACAAGAAATCTTAGAATGTACTGTACATATGAAATTTTTCTTGATGTGCTATTGAATTGCCAGCAGAGGTGGTCACCATGTGCTTTTTCCACATTTGGCTACCAAAGTTTGGATAAACTATGGTAGTAAAATTAGTTATATAGTTATATCCAGTGAATAATGTGGTGGGAAAGTCATAGCTGCATATTATCTTAATAGACAAGAAGACAATTGGAGAGGTAGAAGACATGCGGTTAGTAGAGATGGGACTTTCTGATCATAGTATGGCAACTAAGGAATGGGATGCAGAGTATAAGATCAAAACAAGGTGTTCATCCAATCCATACCAGCGTTGGGATGTAAAGCAGGTACAGACAGTACAGGGTATGGTGACACAAGTGAAGCAGGATAAATAAATGTATTTCTTTATTTATTTTTGTTTGCTTTTACCAGGAGACTGAACTGATCAAACAATGACAACAAAAGACACATCCTGGGTGAATAGTATTCACAAAAGTCAGCAAAAGTGAAACTGCATCCAGTATGGGAAAAAGGCATTTCATATGCTCATAGGTTCATACGCTCATAGGTGTTTACTAAGCTAATAATCACAAGGGCCTTTTTAAGCCTAGTCATGCATCCCACATCTCTGACTAGTTCTGATACCCTTGATAAGTGCAAGCATGGGTCTGGGAGATGAACCATTTACAGGTTACCTGAGTCCATTAGAGGTATAGGTGCCAAACCAGTGATGAATTTCCAGTTTCCCATCCAATTGTCCAAGTAGCACTTGAATTGGGTTAGGAAGGAACTCTGCTTCACATGGATGGGGAGCCTATTCCATAGACAGTGTAGTCTCTGGGATACATACCTATCTCTCCACCAAGTCCTATTTATATCATAGGCAAGATTTAAGTCTTCAGAACAGGTAATTCTGGTGCTATTTATTCTGTGGAGATGCAGGAGGTCAGAGTGGGGTCTGACAATGCCCTGTAGGCCAGAAATATATCTCCCCTTAAAAGCCTGTAGGAGACAGAATACAGGGATAGAGCACTGAGGCAGTCTCCATAGGACATTTTCCTTATGTCCTGTATTCTTTTAGTGAGAAACCTCTGTGGATGTTCCAGTTGTTGGTTATGCCTGGTTAGGTACATACCAAATGGACATTGTACTCAGAGATAGGTAGAATGCCGAATACAGTGGAACAATTACTTCCTTCAACTTTGATGCCTTACCTTTGTTTATAAATTGTGCAACATAGAATGATTTCCTCACCACTGCAGACATGTGATGATCAAAGGCTAGGTTATTATCTATCTGTGTGCCTGCATCCCTAACTACTGGTTCAACTCTCAGGGGTGTGTTGTCAATATGATAGCTACCAGGGATGGATGACTTCCCAAAGGATACTATCATGCATTTCTTGACATTTAGTTTTAGTCCATGGCTCTGACACCAGTTGTTTGTCTGTGTAAGCCCCTCCTGGAGAACATTTGTGTCAGTGCAAGATTCAATGACAGCTCCTAATTTGCAATCATCTGCATATTTAGTCAGCCAGAGACCACTGACATTGGCCTTGACTTCTGAGAAGTAAATGCCAAAATGGAGAGGTCCAAGGACTGATCCCTGAGGGACTCCACTTGTGACTGGCCTCTATGTAGGGGTGGACTCCCCAATTCTAACTTCTTGGGTCCTGTCTGTGAGCCAGCTGGCTATCTACTGGGTGACATACAAGTTTGTACCTAACCTCTTGAGTTTGTCAACAATGCCCGAGTAGGGTATTGTGTCAAATGTCTTGGCCAGGTCAAGGTAGGCAGTGTGAATGATTTTGCCCTCATCCATTGCTTTGGTGACTTTCTCAAAGAAGTCCACCAGGTTGAGGTACGCATAATCTGCCCTTGACAAAACCAAACTGGGTTGGGTCCAGTGTCTGGAGGTTTACTATATCTCTATTAATCACCTCCATGATAGTTATTTCTATGCCTTACATATAAGACTAGTGAGACTTATGAGTCTGTAGCTTCCAGGGTCCATAGAAGGCCCATCCTTGTAAAGAGGAATGGCTGTTGCCTTTCTCGATTCATGAGGCACAAAGCCTGTTTGGAGGCTGCAGTTAAACAGTAATTCCAGAGGCCCAGACAGGTCATGTTTCACACTATTTAGAAGAAATACTGGGCTATTGTATGGGCTCATTGTTGCATTGTTCTTGGTCTTAGAGAGATAGAATTAAGGATCTGTTCCCTAGTGATAGTAGGGGAGTTATATTTGATGATACTTCCTGACGCAACATTGAGGGGGAGAAAGTGGTAAAGTTGGAGTTTAATTTATCAGCCAGAATGTTTGCTATATCTTTTGGATCAGTATAGGCGGTTTAATTTACAATGAGTTCTGCGCACAATTGTGTATTGCCTTTGAGGTTGCGGACATAGCCAAAAAATACTTTGTGGTTGTCCTCGGCCTGGGAGGCCAAGCTTACCTCAAATTTTGATTTGGTGGACTTTATTTGTCCTCTGAGTTGTTTGTTTAGTTTGATGAAAGTGTTTTTATCCTGCTGGGTACTGCACCTCCTAATTTTTGCCATGCTTTTCTTCCTCCTGTTCTACAGCTGACTGATTTTGTGATTCCACCAGGGTGGGTTGTTTTTTGAATTAGTTCTGTACTTCTTCCTGGTGGGTACAGCTGCCTCTACACAGCTGTTAACATGCTTGTACAGGGCTTCTGTGAACAGTTCTGCATAGGGAGAAGTGTTCTCAGGGTTTATGGGGGCTTGGAATTTTGCCAGGTTTTCATTTAATAGCAGAAGGTTAGCCTTAGAATATTTCCTGAATATTCCAGGTTTAGCTGGGGATCCAGGTTTTATTTTTACTTCAAAGGAGACCATTTTGTGGTCTGACCTTACCAGGGAAGAGATTACAGTAGGGGGTGTGCAACAGTCTCCCATATTAATGAGGACCAGATCCAGTATGGTTGCACCCTTGGTTGGTGTATTGACTATCTGGTCCAAGGAGTTTGTGTTTACAAAATCCAGGAATCTCTGTGCATGTATGTTTGGTGTTGTATAGGATTCCCAGTTAATAGTGGGGTTGGATGGTGAGTGTTTCTAATAAGTTTAAATACATGGTGTGGGTTTCCTGGGTCATAGAGGGTGACCTATAGCTTGCAAGGAAGTAGTATTGAATTTTATCTATGGTGATTTGAACATGAAGCAACCCAAGTGCATTGTCCTGTCTGCCCAGCCTGGAAGTATATTTACTTTTTATGTAAATAGAGACACCTCTTCCTTAAGTTCCTGCCTGTGAAGTAGCCAGCCTAAATGTGTTGAAGGCATTATAGCCTTGCACTGTCGGTCTGCTATCTGCAGCTTTAAACCATGTCTCAGTGACCACACAAACATCAGCATTCTCTTGGGTAAAGAGAGCTTCTAAGGAGTGGAGTTTTTGTTTAGATTCCTAGCATTGAGCAATACCTTAAGATTTTCTTGGTTTTGATTTGCTACTTTGGAAGTACTTTCAGTTTGGTATTGCTCAAAAATGACACTATGAAAGAAGACAATGTTTTAGCTAATATTTGAAAGCCTAGAGGGGAGAGGTGCAGACCATCCCTGGCAAAGCAGCATGGTCTGTTGACCACCTCCTTCCATGCTGACAAATATTGCACTCCTTTAGAATGACACCAGAAACCAAGTCAATTATTAAAGTCAATCATCTTTTGTTCATATTGTGGCATCATCCTTGGAGAAGGTAAAATGCTGTTCAATGTTAGGCTCATACCAGCCTGAGACACATATTTCGAGAGCTCCACTTTGTCTCTCTTCATATAGTCTAGGTGCGTATCAGGTCATTTACTCTTACATGGACTATGACAGAGTCTTAAAGTACAAACAAAACAAACAGCATGAAGTAAAAACAGTTAAGCTCACAATCATTTACAAAAAATAAATAAATAAATAGAGTAAGTGCTACATAGATAATATATGACCATAAGATTCAGATATGAGAAAAATGGGCAGAGTGATACAGAGTGATGCACAAAGGAGGATTGAAAGAAGGTAAGTGATGCCCCCATTAGAAAAGCAGATGCTTTTAGATACTTGTTGTAGCTGGGCTTTTAGGTCATTCCTGAAAAAGGAGATGCTGGTGGATTCTCTTAGTTGAGGAATGAGAGACTGCCAGAAGGACAGGGGCGATTATGGATAGCGTGTGTCTGTTTAGACTAGTGGTTCATTTGTGGAGTTCTGAGAGAGGATGCTGACTGAGAGTAATGGTGAAGGTTGTATATGGACCTTTTCTCATGGAGTTTTTATGAGAGTGTGGAAAAGCTGTTAATGTATAGCCATTTAAGGAGATGGGATATGAGCAGTAGACTAGGTTTGCTCTAAGTTTTATAGTGACCCCTTTGGCTTTCTCAAGGCTGAGGCAATGGTATTACCATTGAGGAGAGTTAGTAAAGAACCAACAGATGGAGTTGGTGGTGGTTTGGAGAATATTGACATTTTTTGAGGAAGATGAGGCTATAATAAGAAGGCTGTATTCCAGCTGGAGGAGTAAAACACCTTTGTCTGTAACAGATCAGGCTGTGTAGGAGAGAAAATGGGAGATTTTTTTGTACCACAATAGCATGACGTTTATTTCTGTGTGGCCTTTTTTTTCTTTGTGGGAGTGAAAGTTCAGAGCAGGGTCAAGCCACAGACAGGTATTTGAAGTGGTTTGTGGTTTCAGTGATGGAGTTATTAAAGTGTGTAATGGGGAAGTTGGCTAGAATTTTTGACAAAGAGAGAAACAGCCTTGTTTTAGCAGGGTTAATAATGACATTATCTTGCTGTGGAATGATCTGCTGAAATTGGAGTTGGTTTTACATAATAATGTTGTAGTCACTAGACAACTAAATAACTATGTCATCCAAACAATGAATGAGAGAAAGATGAGGAGATTGTATGGCAGTGTCTAAATCAAGATGGAGAAGAGATCTGGGAAGAGGATATAACAATGAGAGACACTTTTGTGTAACTGCATGGTTTCAGAAAGAGCTTTACTTATTTTGACTTTGAAATGTCTTGTTTTTTATAAAAAATTTGAAACGGGAGTGAGTCAAGGCTGATTTTTATGTCAGTGAGCTCATTTAGTAAAGCAAAGTGATCAGTTAGATTGAAAGCATTGGCAAAGTTGATAACACTTCTGCCAGTAATATTGCCTTTGTCAGTTTTTTGAGAGATGTCATCTGTTATGGTCCAAAGTGAAGTCACGGTTCTTTTACCAGACCAAAAGACTTGCTGCTTGTAGAAGAGAATGAGGTGATGTTCAATGAAATGGGGTAGCTGACAACAGACAATGTTTTCAAGAATTTTCACAAAGGCTGGAAGGGTGGAGATGGGTCAGATGTAGGCACAGTGTGAAGCACTGAATTGTTTTTGGGGAAGTTTTATTTAAGGTTGCTTTCCTTATATCAGCCTCGATGTTTTTTAATAGGCAAGGATTATAGATGTGGGTGAGAGGGAAATGGTTGGTGGAGCCTGGAAGGAGTTGGTTTGGATGCTGTTTAAAATGTTTTGACTTTGTGTTTCATTTGTTTGAAATAGAAGGGGGAGGTAGTGGGTGGGGAGGGGACTGAGGGAATGGAAGGTTAAGTGAGAGGGATAAGAGATGGGATTAAATAAAGGCAACACAGAAATGAATAATATTGGTATATAGAAGGATAACTAGAATGGAGGAGAAAAGGATGGTTAAGTAACTGGATATTATGTTAAGGGGTACAAGAAATCTGGGCAGAGGTGAAGGACAGGGGTTTACTATGGAAATGTCGAATGCAATAAGGTCTAATGGTCATTTGGTTGAAATATAATGTCGAAAAGTCAAAACATTGAAAGTGAATAATGTCGAAAATCATTTAATTGAAAAACAATTAGCCCATCTCTACTATTTTGCAGGGGGGCTGCACCCCCTGTGCCCCCCGCACCCCCCTACTTATATATACCAACTCTGAGATCACACTACATTGAAGAAATGGGCAATTTGACATTATGAGTTTCGACTAAAACAGTTTCAACTTTTTAATTCCTGCAGATAGTGATTTCAACCAATTCATGTTCGACCATTTAGCGTTCGACATTTTCATAGTAAATCAGGACAGGATTACGGAAGATTTAGATTGCTTGAAGTTGCAGCTAAGAATGTTAAAAGAACCAGAATAGAGAAGTGACCAGAATGGATGAGAATGTGGGAGAAGGGGAAAGAGAGAGAGATTAAATTGCTGTATTGTAAATTGAAAAATAAAGAAAGAAAACACTGATAACGGAAAGTAGAGGAAATTTAGGGAGTGGTTTCACAAGCAAATTTGATTTTGTGAAAGATTGTATGTAGGAAAAATTGTGTCTGGAGATAAATTTGGCCACTAAGATGGTGAGTTTTGTTGATAACACCAAGGAAGTATTCAATACAGAAATACGGGTATATAAATAATGGAATCTATTAAATAACTAGCACCAGATGGTTTACCCACAGATTTATATAAGAGAGTTGACACCAGGTTTAGGATACGTAGCAATGGTTATAATTAAATAGTGATAAGATAGGCGATATTTGAGTGTATGTATGAGGAGACAATGTCGATATTATATAAAGATTAGGACAAAATAACACCTAGATAGTGATAGGCTGATCTTCCTCTGGAAATGCAGATGCTAAGATCTTTTCCAGAAAGTCATAGAGGAGATCTGAGCAGTATTTGCAGAATAAAACTGGGGTAGGACAGGTAGGGCTTGTGAAGCATAGTTCCTCAGTAGATTACTGGAGAATGCTAATAAATATTAAGTGAACAAAGTTGGAAAGTATGTGAAAGACAACTAAAGGATAATCAACTAAAGGATAATCAAAAGGCATTCAACAGCTTAAATTGTGAGTTTCTATTTAAGATGTTAAGCATAACTCAATCTTTTAGCACAAGAAATCTGGGCAAAGCGTAAAATAATGGAAGGGAGGGCAAAGGTCGAAAAGGAGGGGCAGATTTTAAATATTGCTCTTATAAACTTAAAAGGTTGCTAGAATACTGGGTTTGTATTTTTTGAAGGATATATAGTCCAAAACTTAAATGTGTGCCATTATTTCGTGACATCAATTCTCAATCATTTGCCCGAAAAAAAAAACACATTTTATGACGAACAGACCAAAAATATGAGGCAAAAATCAGGATACTCTTCTAAAATCTGGACAGTTGAGAAGTCAACTAGCAGGGGAAGGCAAGTGGTAGAGTGACGTGAAGCATTATATATGAAAGAGTAGGTATGACTATTGGGAAATGATGGCAAACAGAGAAAGTTATGTTGCAGACACAGGCAATGCAAAGATGTCCACTTTCTCCAAGCCTGTTCCTGTTAGGTACTGTGAGCTTGATCCAGGCACAGATTTTCCAGGATGTTGGCAGTATACATTGTTTGGCAGGCAACTGCATGATTTTGTTGGATAAAGTGGCGAAACAGCTCCAGAAATTCTGAATTTTTTTTCAGCAAGTTTGGGGAGTAGTTGAAATTCCATCCTAAGAAGTCAAGAACAGTAAATGTGTGAGGTTGCAACAGTTGGGGAAAAGATTATTATCTTGTGTTGAAGATATATGCAATATTTAAGGAAATAAGTGTAAAGAACTAGTTGGAGGTAAAACAGAAAGTGACAAAGATGTGGGATTGATGGTCAGGCAGGAATGGCATGCATGAGGAGACATGTAAGTATTAGCACAAAAGTGGATGTTATTCAGGATAAACAGAAATGTGTGACAGATATGAGCAAAGAAGAAAGAGTGGGATGACTTTAAGGAAAAGGCTGATACCACCTGATCTTTTGAAAAATAAACTATCTTTCACCACAGATGAAAAAATTACTATCAAATAACTATCAAATATAAATAATTCACCATGACAAATGCAAAACATCTTCCCTTTTTTATTGAAGCATTTAAGGTGATGAGCAGAATTCATGCTATTTGTACTTTAACAACACCTTTGCATGTCACTCTGTGCAAGGCTGAAATGTCTTGCAAACTACATTTCTATCTGTTAAATTCTTCCCTTGGTGTACGAATATGTATTTCATATTGATTACTTTTTCACTTTACTTCTTTCACATGAATTTCCATTCCTACCAATTTACCATAAAATTCCTTTTGTCTTTTTAACTTTTTTGCTTATCTTTGCTTATAATTGTGTATTGTGACTTTCATATGTGAACATATTCTTCATTATTATGATCAGTGCATATGTTTAATAGCAGGTTTATCTGTTCTACTCTTAGAACTGACTGAATTATTTAAGTAATGTATATGATCTGCTATTTCAAATTTGTTAACACTTTAATACAGTTTGATGTTACCTATAATTTAATATCTACATTCTGCTTTTGGATGTTGTATCAGTCTTGCTTGTCATATATTATTGTGATGTGTCTTTGTCTCAAATCATGACTGAAAATGGTCTTCAGACTAACTCTCCTACTCAGGGTAACAAATATATATAAATAATGAAATAAATAATGCATACACAATCTACAGATGATATACCCAGGTTCATAGGTTCATAGGTGCTTACTAGGCAAGATATAGAGTCCTTCTCACAGTTATGGTCCTGCAACATATGCTCAGACACTTGGATCAAATGTTTCTAATTCTGCCTAAATTTTGCTGCTTGTGATTCCACAATGTATGATCTCAACTCTGGGCAGACAGTTTTCATGACTCCAATCCAATGAAAACCATTTGTCATCTGCATCATCATTATCTCCCATCCTCATAATGGATGTGTTGGTTTGATGGTCTTATCATAATAGAACTTCTGGGATAGGAGGTTCTTCAACAGATGGTTTTTCACTAATCTGTTGTTCTTGACACATGGAACTGATAATTTACTAATTGGTAATGTGGCTCTGGTTTGTCTTAACAGGAGTCTTTGTACAGGTGAACCAAGATGTTTATCATGAGGAACATGTCTGAGATTTAAAAGATTCAAGAAAACATCACAATTCTCTCGTTTCAGCTTCTCTACTAATTGTTTCACAGTTTGAACTGCACATTCTGCCAAACCTTTTGAATGTGGATACTCATGGCTACTTGTAACATGAGTAAAGTCCTACTCTTCAGCAAATTTTTTGAACTGTTGGCTTGTAAACTGTGTACCATTGTCAAAAATAACTTTGTGTGGACTACCATGGACTACAAAATGATGCTTCATCTTAGTAATGACAGTATTGGATACTAGATTAGGAAGTAGGTCAATCTGGAACTAATTTGAATAAGAGTCTACTAACACCAAGTAATGTTGACCATTCCACTCAAAAATGTCTGCAGCTGCTGTCAGTCAGGGTAGTTCAGGAACCTGACTTAGCTGAAGTGGTTCTTTCTGTCAATGTGGCTTATTACTATTACATACAGAACAAAATGAAAGTATTCTGTCAATTTCCCTTGACATAGAAGGCCAAAATACTAATCCTCTTGCTCTTCTTTTGGTAGAGTTTGCTCCTGGACGACCATGATGCAAAATAGTAATATACTCTTGTTGCAAAGACTTTGGAGAAAATACCTTTGGGCCTTTCATGATAATGCCATTGTCAAACAAAATCTCATCTCTGTATGGAAAATACGGTTGCAGGTCAACTGGTAAGCAAGCTTGCATTGATGGCCATCCTAGACTGATAAAGTGGTTGAGCTTCTGAAGAACTAGATCTGAGGCTGTATGACTTCTAAGCTCATCAAGACATGTGGAAGAAAAATGTCTCACTTCCACGACTTCAAAATCAAGTTTCTCATTTTCATGCTGTTCAGTGGTATTTCTGGGCAATCTGGATAACGTATCAGCAAGATAAATACTTTTTCCATTTGTGTTGACAAGATTAAAATTATACTTTTACAATTTCAACATCATCCATTGCAATCTGACAGGAGCTGTATGCATAGTCTTTCTCAAAATAATGACTAGAGGTTGGTGATCATTTTCAATCTGGTTAGGTCTACCATAAATATAATCATGGAAGTTCGAACATGCAAACACAATTGCCAAGAGCTCTTTCTCTCTCTGCGCATACTGCATTTCAGTTTGGGTCAGAGCTTTGGACACATAGGATACTGGTCTACCCTCTTGAGGAATGACTGCACCAAGAACAAATTTTGAAGCATCACAAGAAAGAGTAACTGATTTGTGAACATTGTAGTATCTGAGAGTTGGTGGACTGGCAATTTTTTGTTTCAGGACATTAAATACTTTCTGATGTTGTTATAACCATGACCAAGATACATCTGTATGTGTCAACTCTCTGAACGGTACTGAAGGTTGGCTCAAGTCTGGAATGAACTTGCCTAGATAGTTAACCATGCCAATAAAACATTGTAGGGCTTGAACATTGTCTGGAGTTGGCATCTCGAGAACTGCAGATTGCTTGTAAGGATCTGGTTGCAAGCTTGAACTGGTAAATAAATGACCAGTATAAGTCATGTCTCATAACCTGAATTTGCATTTCTGAGGATTCAGCTTAAGATTGACTTCACATGCTCTTTCCAGAATTTTCTTGAGGTTTCTGTCATGCTCAGCTACACCATTACCTCCTACTAGAATACCACATACTATAATAGCACATATATACCCAGACAAAATTGGCTCCATTGCACACTGGAAAACATCACTGGCAAAATTTATCCCAAATAGCATTATCAAAAATCTGTAACTGCCAAAGGGAGTACTGAAAGTGGTTAACAATAAAGATTTTTGATCAAGCAAAATTTGCCAAAATGACTTTTTTGCATCCAAGGCTAAAAAGCAGTGGCATTTGGCATAAGATCAGTGACTTCTTTGACTGTACCCATTGGATGATTAGGTCTTTTTATTGTTTTGTTCAAATCTCATGGATGAATACATATTCTGATATCATCTGAGCTTTTCTTAAGAACTATGATCATGGAAGATACACATTCAGTAGGTTCATCAATTGGACAAATTACACCTTGCTGCACCATTTTATCTAGCTTAGCTTTGAATCTCTTCTGCATAGCTAATGGAACTTTCCGGGATGGTCTGACAGCTGGACTGACCTTTGGGTCTAACTTCATGGAGTACACAATGGGCAGTTTGCCTAGTTTGTCTTCAAAAAGATCAGCATAGGTAGAGAAAAATATACTGGGCAAAATTAGAATAGCGGTCTTTCAAGCTTACATGGTGGACTTCCTTGTTAAATGAAAGCAGTCCCATTTTCAAATTGTCTCTGAGGCCTAATAATGACTGTACGTGTCTTTTGATCATATAAAATTGCAAGTCATAGCTGTTCTCAACAGAGTAATATGAAAGCACTACTGAACCTTCAGTTTGAATTTCTTCACCACCATAAGCAACATGCTTCGCACACTTTGCCAAATCAAGCTTCTAAACTAGCACATACTCTAGCAAATGTTTCTGCTGACATAATAGTGCACTTTGAGTTGTATCATCTTTGAGTTCTATGCGTCTCCCATTTAATCGAACAGTACAAAATACTTCATTTTTTGCCCGTAAATTTACTGCATTGACTGTTTCATTAAGCACAGACACACCATCAACATAGAAAGTAGGCTCACAGCTTTCTAATTGATCAACTTGTTTCTTAGAATGTTTTCTTTTAATAAAATAATGAACCCCTTTTGATTTACAAAATCTTTGGAAATTATTCCACTTTTTACATCTGTGGCATTGCTGACCAAAAGCAAAGCACTTTTCTTTTTTAGATTCATGATTTCCACCACAATTACAATTGACTATACAGCTAGGTAAGTATGTGCCCTCACTCTTATGTTTGTTTGCAGACTCATCATTGTGCTTCACTGAGACTGTGCACACTCTGGAATTTGCTAGAAAGCAACAGGGTTTACCAATGACTGTTGCAGGGCTCACAGTTGCTGCCATGTGCTTGGACTTGTTTCTTTTAACCATGTTCTGCATTCTATCAACATAGGCTTTGCTGCAGTACGTTCCAAGGCCATTCTCATTTGTAAGCATGCATTTCTCATTTGTAAGCACATCCGTGTGCTTTTCTGTAAGCTCATATATTTGACAAATCTCAGTGGCCTTATTCAAAGTTAAATCACTGTCATGAAGCAAAATCTTTTTTCACAGCATCATCTTTAATACCACACACGTCTGTCTTTTATCAACTCATCCCTTAAGTCACCAAATCTGCACGTTTTAGCTTTATTTCTAAAATCAGTTATATATGCTGCAAAAGTTTCACCAGGCTTTTGATCTCTTGTGTAAACTAAGTGCTTTTCCATTGCAATATTCATTTGGGGGTTACACATTTCTCTAAATTTATGTTTTAAACATTCGGGATCTTCCCTTGACTCAATCAGTACCACTATATGATGGTTTTCCCCCTCTTCTGCAAATACAGCAGGTGCATACACAAATGAATGCTCTCTTTCTGTGGCTTCTGAACCAGCTAAATTAAACAGAATAAATGCCTTCACATGGTCATCTTTATCATAAAGTGCAGCTTGTATGAAAATATCGTACTCTTGCTCAAATACTCTCCAATTCTCTGCAATATTATTATCAAATGCAAGAAGAGCTAGTTTTCAAAATCTGTCTGCCATGCCAACAAAATTATGCTCAAGCACACTGAAAATATAGCTCTTGTAATTATATATGAATATGCACACACAGCCAGTACTTGTAATATCATTCAAATGCACAATAAACTCTTCAAAATAGCAAATACAACCCAAGGGTGATCCGCAAGTTTATTTGTAACAAGCTCTCTTCCTCCTAATATCATTCAAATGCACAATAAACTCTTCAAAATACTTTACTTTGTGAAATATCCTTTGAGATGGCTGTATTTTATGAAATAACTGTACTGCAGTACTACACAAACTTGCGAACACTTCATATACATCAGATATCTCGAACAGCTTTAATTAATGTGAAAAAGCTCACAGCGAAAAAAATACGGTTGTTTATTTTATACATTTTATGCAATTTGGACTTTATTTCAATCACTTTTCATAGTTATTTTGAATATTTTCATCAATATGTTTCAATTTTGGACATTTCATTTAACTAGAAATTCGTTTAGAGTGTCCTGATTGTTTTGTTTTTATATTTTGCGAATAAGAAATCATTTAAGTAAGTTTTAATACCTGAATTTTGTTTCTGACCTTCTTTGTGAGTTATATGTGCAGTAGGGACAATCCTTTGCTGTATATTCTGTCAACATTTACTGTATCCCTTGGTCTTGATTCTGGATTCCATTCTGACCTCATGTTGCTTATCTTGTTTTACAAGTAAAGACGAACAGGTGTGGTAATTCATTTACATGCTTTATTACATAGAAACACATCAGGATGGATAGCAGCAGTACAAAATATAAACAAATCGATTAACAGACAGACTACACAGACATGCATGCTTACATCTTAACAGCTTACTACAAAATGGCAGTCAGGCTTGCAAGTGCCCAGTTTTCATACACATGTGCAAGCCCCTGGAAAGCTTCTTAAAAGCATACATGCATATTGATCTGCAGGAGTTAAGAATTATTTACTGCTTTTCATTTAACATAAATCTGCTTTGCTGTTTTGACTGCTCAAGCTTTTGCTGTGGCTCAGAAGTTGAAATTTATTGTTAGTGTGTGCTCTTCTGACTGCACTGTGATGTATTTTTTTAGGGCTTTAATGCTGAGTCTTGTTGCAGAGTTGTGCTGTTTTCCTTTTTTCATTGTGTTTGTTTTCTAGTTTTAATATTGCTAGTGTGTGCTTCATTTGCAATATTCTAGTTATTATGACTATGAGCATGGCTTCTGTTACTGACATTGGACCCAAACAATATAACAAATATTTTTCATTTGGTTTATGGCCTTTTGTCTCCTCCTCACCTGCCGTTACTTCTTTTTCAAGTGTGCATGTGTCTACATATTTTACACATGCATCAGGATTCTTGGAGTGAACCAGCCATTTTGGAAACTTTTATGTGCATTCCCCAGTTGTGTCCTTGACCTGGCTACTACTTCCCTAGAGTGAAACATCAGACTCCTTCTTTTGATATTGTACCTAAGGTCTTTCTTTTTCAACAATGTCAGGTAACTGGAACTCTTCCTCTAGTGGCCCATCGTAGGGCATTTTACTCTAATTAAAGATCAATCTACACTAAGTCTACAATTATCTGTAAATTGTTGTGGAATATAGACCTTGCTTTTATTACTGAGACATGACGATGATAACTTTGATCCTAATTAGGTCTCTGCCTTCCCACATAGGTTCTTAGTGAAGCAGTGTCATATGAGGGACTGGATTGGGGTGGGCTTGTTCTCTGCTGTGGCCACAAGTTATGACTGACACGGGTTACCTCTAAAGGAGCAATTAATTTGAAGATGTTCCTGTTGATTTCTCCTCATCTATCCTCTGCCAAGTTTTGTGTTGACAGTCATATAGAGTTCAATGACTTTCTTGTTGACTCAGAATTAGCTTACCAGCACCTAGTTGCTCTTGCCTAAGAATTCAGCTGTATTATGAAACTCACTGAGGTCATTCAAGTTATCCAGGCTATTACCTCTGCAACTAATTGACTAGACCACATCTTCAACTTGGTATTTCTATTAAATGTGAAGAAACCATACCTGGTGTGGAACTAGTCACTTTGGCTGACCATGTCATTGTCCATTTTGGGCAGAATCATCTGCACTATTGTCCTCATAATCTTGAAATAAAGGTTATCTGTCCTATTAATTATATCACTATAGAAAGTTTCACTCCCACGCTCCTTCATTTCCTTTCAGAGAATAGTGCTACTTTTTCAGATAACATGATCAGTAACTGTAATAGGTCATTGCTCGTGACACCCAATGTCTACTAGGAGGCACACGTCTGAGGTTAACCATGACCTTCATTTAATATGCTGTGAAGAGTGCAGGTTAGAGCATCACTGATGCCAAACATATCTTTGGAGCAATAAACTTTGCTTGCATGATTATTATGCTACATACCAGACTGAGATCATTTATAAGAATGCTGCTTTTTTGTTTACCTTAATCAGCTATGTTCTTTTGTGGAAAAAGGTTGTGTTGCCCGGCAGTCACACCACTAGAAGATATCTATCTGCTTCAAAATTTGAGTCTGCTGCTCAGGTTTCCATTAACAAGATTGCTGCTATCAGATTTGTTATGTTGCAGCATGCTGTTCAGGTCTTACATTTTCCCCTCCAACCTCCCTTCAGTCAGTCACCACAGATGCTTCATACCTGGCATGGGGGGTGGGGGGTGGGGTTCAAAAGGGGTAAGTACAAACTCTTCGGGATCCTGTAAACAGACAGCAGCGCATAAGAATCAGAGAGAGATGTTAGCAGTTATAGGCTTATAGGTTCATAGGTAGGATTTATAGGTACATATTACACTACTGAGCTTAGCCATACATTCCCATGAAGTTTGTAGTCTTTAGATTTTAAGAACGAATAATCCAGAGATGAGCAGAAGATTTACATATTGCCCCTATACATGAGGAATAAGGGCTCTAAAACTAGGATGAATTTGTGGTTACCCATTCATTCTTCCAGATTATGTTTTAGTAATGTAAGAGAAATACTTTGCTTTATATGGAGTAGAAGGTGATTCCAAAAAAGTGGTATTCTCTGTGAGATACATCTGTCCCTCACACATGTTTTATTTATGTTGTTAAAGAGATTGCAATGTCTTGAGAGTGTGTTTATGCCATCATTGGACTTGTGAATGTGCAGTAGGTCTGAGAGTGTAGGGTCTGTTGAGGCACTGCATGCAAGGTAGAGGTCACCCCTCAGTAGTTTGCATGAACATGACTTGATGATAACTTTGATCCTCATTAGGTCTCTGCCTTTACACATAGGTTCTTAGTGATGCAGTGTCATATGAGGGACTTTGAAATGGTCCACAAAGTTTTTATTATTTAGTTCCTTGATTTTCATGCTAAGAAAGTATGGTGGGCATTCAATTTGGTCACATGTTTGAACAGGTACATAATGAAGGTAACACTACACTCAATGCCAGTACCACCAAAAGGAAATAAAATAAGTAATGCCACTAGAGACAACAGCTACAAATCACAGAAGAAATGCAGACAAAAGGATTTATTGCACTTAGCGCTTCGGCTCCCAAGCCTTCACAGAGTAAAAACCACTACCAAAAAAACAATTTTAAATACATAAATCCAATAAAAACTTAACAGTCCATCCCACTGCTAATAGGTTAATTAAATTACATATTTCCAATTGCATTCTTTGTTTAACCCCAAAGGTTCCAAAGTGTTAAATTTTAGAATATACAATGTTTCTTTTTTCAAAAGTTTGTCTTTTAAACTTGCATTTTCCCGATCAATATTTCCACTTTTTCCAAGAAACAACCACAAATTTCTTCAGAATTGTAGTTGTGAAACTCAGAAAAGTGGTTGCCCAAAGGGCTATTCATTTTCACATTTTGATATCCCTCACATGTTCTTGGAAACATATTTTAAAACTTCTACTGGTTTCCCCAACATAAAACTTATTACATTCACATTTCAAAGCATAAACAACATCTATAGTATTGCAATCAAAATTCTTCCTGCTAGTAAAAGCACATCCATTAATACTTGTAGAAGAATTAACAATATATTTACATATAGAAGACTTCTTACAAGGGACTGTACCTATAACAGGAATCATTTCTCTATCCAAATTGACATTAGATAACTCAAAATAATTATGTACTACCATGTCCCTTAAATTCCTAGCCCTCTTAAAGGAGGTTATAACATGTTTAGGCAAAATCAAACTTATGTCTTTATCTCTAAGCATCATAGGCCAATAATGTCTACAGTTTTATGACTAATAACATTATAGGTTGTGACAAAATAAACATTTCCAGATATTCCACAATTCAAATTTACAACATTTATGTGTCTAGAACACATCTGATGTCTAATATTATTATTACATTTTTTCTAGGTGGTTCCTATTATTAGGCCATCTTAATAGCATTACATTATTTTTAGCTTCTGACACTAGCCTTACATCATATCCCCTATTAATGAACATTTTTTTTTAGTTTCTAATATCTCTTGATGGAAAATGTCATCCCTACTACAGAGTTTATGAATCCTAAAAAACCTCATTGTAGGGCAATACTATCATAAGATGAGAAGGATGGCAATTATTACCATAAAGAAACTGATTCCTTAATTCAAACTTCCTGTGCAACCCAGTATCTAATTTATTGAGTTTAACATCCAGGAAATTAACCTCAACTCCTAACTGCATGCCATCAAACTCAAGGCCCATATTGTTAACTTACAAGTTCTCTACAAATTTTAAAACATCTACTTTAGGGCCATCACACAAAAATATTAAATCATCTATAAATCTCAGGTAAAGCAAAATATGAGATTTATAGAATATATGGGGATATATATAGTCATATTTAAACTTGGCCATAGTCAGATTGGCATACATGGGGGCAAAAGCCACCCCCATGGCCGTACCCTGTAGTTGGTGGAAGACTTCCCCATTAAAGACAAAAACATTGTTTTTCAAACAAAAGACTACCAAGTCTATAACAAACTGGGACATAGGAGAATCACCCAGAAAATAAAGCAGGGCCTGAATGCCCACATCATGTCTAATATTTCTATAGAGACTTTTCACATCTAAACACAGCCAGAACATAGAATCGTTCCATTGAAAGCCATTCATTTTATATAAGTAGTCCGAACTATCCTTGATATATGAGGGGATATTAAGAACATATTTTTTCAAATATTCATGCAGAAAAACAGTAATACACTTCAAAAAATATTTCTCTGCAGAGAGAATAGGTCTCCCAGCAAGATTATCCAAACCCTTATGTGTTTTTGGTAGACAATAAAACACAGCAATTTTGGTATTATCTACATTACATTTTTTGTAATGTCACTGGATGAAAAATAACCTAAGCGGTAACCTTTGTTCAATAGTAAGAGATATTTCTGAATAGCTGAAAATAACAGGAAATATCGCATCTTTCATACACATGTCTATCATTCAAATGCATATAGCACATCTAAATATTGTTTAAAATGTAAAATTACTATTTGCTTACTCTTATCTGATGGCTTTGCTACAAAATTCCTATCATCACAAAAATCGCAAAATTCTGACCATTGTCATTTGTCTAAATTAAAACACACACTAGACTTATTGCGCATACAAATGTATTGTTTTTCACTTCAAAACTAACAGTTGAAATATAACTTTGAATGCAATTATTAGTATAGGGGAATAAAAAGACTTTTAGTCAGAATTATGTTAGTATCAAAATTAGTATAAGCATTAATTACACATTCATCAGATTCATTTAATATAGACACACATGAATGGAAAGAATTGTCCACAGAAATATCTTGACTCACATCATAAACATTTACATCATTATTTTTAGCAAAAAAAAAAAATCTGTTAAGTGCAATTTTCTACCCAACGAGAAGATCTCCCCTCTCAATACATATAATCTAGGTAAAGCAGCGGGAATGAACTTCAAACTTAAATGTAAAACAGACATTATAACATCAGAGACATTGCAACTAGAAAAATTCAACATAAAAGTATTATAATTATTATAAAAGTCAGTTCCAACATTTTCTCTTATTAAAATGTCCTTTGTAGTTACCTCCAGCATTTCTCTGTGGTCCCCAATCTCCTCAACCCCATTCGCTGTTGAAATTTGTGTTGGGCTTAGAATTAGCCTGTTGATGGTCATTCCGAAATCAACGGTTGAAATCCACTGAATTCCCGGCCTCTGGTAATGCCGGAAAAGATTTCTGTTCCCTACTATTAGTATTCTGTTGTTCTACAGCTTCCAAAGCTACAAAAGACACAGAAGAGGAAGAGGCAGAGCTATAATTATGGCTTTGGTTTTGTCCATTTTTTGATAAAGACCTTTTATTATGATATTTAAAGAAAAAGGCTTGATCTAGTTTATAATCTTTCATATCCCGATTTATTTTAAAAGTTTTACATTCCACAAGTCCCTCTTCAAGATCTTTAAGCACAACATTAATATCCTTGAGCATATCATCTAATTTATTCAATGAGACAAGCGGTTGTAATTGTTCACTTACCCTGAAGATCTCATCTTTCAACTGACGTTTTTTAAGGTGGTCTTGCTCTATTAGGATGCAAATCCATTCAATAGAATATCAGTGAGAAGCTTCAATCCACCTTTTTCGAAAGGTCATATCCTCTGGACTATTAGCATCAAACGGTAAGCCTTTTGGAGTAATATTGAGATCCAAATAATGTTGCAGATATAAAATGTTAAAATGAGTGCTTGTCTCCTTACATAAATGCTCAAGTTTATCTCTTAAGTTACACGCTTCTGCAGACAATGAAAAGGCATTAGATGTACCCACATTTCCAAATGGATCAGCACACCGTTGATTACGTTCTCCCATGAAATGTTCCCAAAACACTCTCTGGTACTTCTGCATTCAAGCTAGCTTCTGGAATATTCAGTCCCATAGAAGTACCTTCACCCGGTCTGCTGTTAGATTCCTGCGACTGGATAACATATTGTTTAATGGACTTTTGAGAACGGTCTGTAGATGTTTCCCTGAAGATACGGAGAATATTCTGAGAGGGGTCAGTGGCCATTGCCCCAAAGTTACAATAAAACAAAAACGCCAATACCACCAGAAGGAAATAAAATAAGTAATGCCACTAGCGACAACAGTCACAAATCACAGACGAAATTACATAAATCCAATAAAAACTTAACAGTCCATTCCACTGCTAATAGGTTAATTAAATTACATATTTCTAATTGTATTCTTTGTTTAACCCTAAAGGTTCCAAAGTGTTAAATTTTAGAATATACAATGTTTCTTTTTTCAAAAGTTGTCTTTTAAACTTGCATTTTATGTATTTAAACTTGTTTTTTGGTAGTGTTTTTTGACTCTGTGAAGGCTTGGGAGCCAAAGCGCCAAGTGCACTAAATCCTTTTATCTGCATTTCGTCTGTGATTTGTGGCTGTTGTCGCTAGTGGCATTACCGACATTACACTCAATGACTGACCTGTTGAATGCAGAATACAGTAGCATGATCACATCCCTGATTTTGAACACCATATCTTTAGTAATCAATTGTGCAATAAAAAGGACTTTCTTACAACAGCAGATACATGGTGATTAAAGAACAGTTCATTGTCTCCATAGGTTCCCAAGTCCCTAGCTACAGAATCAATTTCTAGGGTTATGTTGTCAATATGATACTTACAAGGGACTTCTTGCTTGCTGATGGTT
>NC_056726.1:899767793-899817793 GCF_019279795.1 Protopterus annectens | reverse complement strand
TTTCAGCAAGGTCCAAGTGATTATTATGATCACCACCTCTCTGCTGTTCAGATATCAGTTGTAATACTCCAAAAAAAGAACTTGTGTCCATTTGATTCATGCACATGTTTCACCAGGAGATTTTTAAGATCTTAGGTTCATAGCTTTATAGGAGTGTACTAGGCTAATGGCCCTGGAGCCTTTACAAGACTAGCCCATAGAAGTGCCCTGGCATAGTGCCACCTGAAGTTAGTTCCAGTGCCTCTATCAAGTAAAGCCACTGGAGTGATCCCCGGGGTGAACTTTATATTTCCCATCCACTCATCAAGATTTCTCTTGAAGAGAGCCAGTAAGGTGCTCTGTTTGACATGTATGGGAAGTCTATTCCAGAGCATGGGCAGTCTCTGGGTTATGAACCTGTCCCTCCAGCATGTTCAGTCGATTGTGGTAATAAGGCTGAGGTCTCTGGAGCATGTGGTTTGGAGGGATTGGGATTTCTTAAGATGTAACATTTTTAACAGAGCTGGGTCAGACATGGCTTTGTAAGTCAAGCAGAGATCGCCTCTTAGTAGATGATATGAGACAGAGAAAAGCTGGTGTTGTTTGAGTCTGTCCATGTATGACATGTGTTTAAGGCCTAGGATCCTCTTCATGAGGTACTTTTGGGGCTTTCCAGCTTTTGCATGTGTCTAGTGAGGTACATGCAAAATGGGGCATTATACTTGATGATTGGTCTAATGAGGGAATAGTAGAGAGATGATGACCTCTTTCTTCCTGGATGCAAAACCATTGGTAATGAGATGTGCCACATAGAAGGACTTTCTGAACACAGTGCCATTGTGGTGGTCAAAGGAGAGGTTGCTGTCAACCTGTGTCCCCAGATCTCTTATAATGCCTTTAGTGTTCAGTGGGCTCCCATCCATGTGGTAATTAGTGGAAACTAAGTTTTCCCCAAAGGGGATGACGATGCATATTTGGCATTAAGATTAAGGCTATAATTTCGACAACGGTCATTGGTCTCAGTGAGGCCTTTCTGTAGGATGTTTACATCACTTGGGGAGTTAATAATGGCTCCAAACTTGCAGTCACCTGCAAACTTGGTCAGCCAGACTCCCTCCATGTTGACCTGGGTTTCTGATAAGTAGATGCCAAACAGGAGAGGAGCCAGGACTGATCCCCGAGGACTCCACTCATGACTGGTCGGCAGTCTGACTTGGAGTCCACTACTTTCACACTGTGGGTTCTATCTATGAGCTGATTTGCAACCCACCTATTGATGTACGGGTTAATGCCTAGTTTGGTAAGTTTATCAATATTTCCTGAGTGGGGAATGCTATCAAAGGCCTTGGCCATATCGAGGTAGGCTGTATGGACTGCCTTGCCCTCATCCACAGCTCTGGTGACTGACTCAAAGAAGCCAACCTGATATATATTTGCAATTAGATCAACATCAACATGGTTAGGTTCCTTTTCTGCTGGACTGTATCTTTACAGATATTTTATGTTTAAAACATAGCATTTGCTTAATATTGTGACTGTTCTTAAAGGCCAAAATGCAGTTTATTTCCTGCAATGAATCAAATGGACACAAGTACTTTTTTTACATTATTACAAGTGGTACCTGAACAACAGTGAGGTAGTGACCATAATAATCACTCGGACCTTGCAGAAATTAAATGGATAGGAAGGTTCCAAGCACACATATATTCTGGTTTAAACTCATACTTCCCACTGAACCCACCCTTAAAGGGCAGAAGTTTAATCATTAATGTTGATTGGCTGAAAGTGTTTTTAAATGTTGACATCACTGATTAGTTTAAGACATCTGATGAAGGGTAATCTTGTACTTGAAAGTGCTTATCTGCTAGTTTAATAAGTTTCCTGGAAGTTTTTTAAGTCTTATGCTTTTATTAAAGTTCTTATTCGAGTCAAACCAGTGTTTAATGGACGGCCTAGTTGAAAAATCACTGATTTTGCTTTTCTCATATATATATATATATATATATATATATATATATATATATATATATATATATATATATATATGTATGGATATATGTATATGAAAGTCTGACAGTTCATCAAAACTTTAATCCATTGAACAGAAACTGATCGAGTGCAACTTGCTGATCAGCAGCTGATTGAAAAAGTCAAAACAAAAAAAAAAACATACATTTTTTTTTTTTGCAGGGAGCCAGCTCACCCTGTACCTCCCTATGTGGGAGGGGCTGCTTCAACACCATTCTCTGCTAATTAAATATACCAATTCTAAAATTGCAAAGTGGGGAAAGGGCAATTTCCACAGTCCTCACTGTGCTGTGATCTTGTATGTTTGATCAGCTGATTTTCAATCAGCTGTGCCAGGAGTTTTTTGGATTCACCAAGCTGTCATTTGCCAACTTGTAGGCAATCCATATAAGTATACATGCATACTTACTATACATAATCCCCAGGATTCAGCAAGCTCTGCATGCTGTGCAGGAATAGTGCAGGAGCTGCTGGAGGCAATATGGCTGCTGTGCGAACCAGGAATAAGCTCCCGGGATATGCACAAGTGCTCCTGCACTATTCCTGCATGGACACAGCTCCTGTATGCAAATTACCCCATTTGCAGGTGAAAACCATGCAAATGAGGTGAATTTGCAATCTAAGAAGCTGGCAGCCAACCATGCAGGACTAGTGTAGTCTGCAGAAATGTACTCGGTTAGTATCCGAGTACATTTCTGCAAAGTACAAAACAAAGCCATGACAGTTCCAAATAAAGGGTGTATATTATTTGGAAACCTTACTAATGGCCATTGGCATGGAAAACAGTTGCAAAAAAAAGAACTTTAATTTCTTTTAGCTGATTTCGGCTGTTTAAGAATAGGGCAGTGGTGCACAAATGGGATTGGGCCAAAAATAAAAAAAATTGAAATAAGCATTCTATCCAAAAATCACAATTTTGCTATTATACTCAATGGCAGGCAGAAGACAACATGGCTAGTGAATAGTGGTTGCTAAAGGGGAAGGCTCAGTGTGGGACTTGTAACTTGGCATTAGCAGGCAAACCTATGCAAATGAGGCGAATGATACTGAATCCTAGATCCCCCCTCAAGGCTAGCCTGCACCCAACCATGTCTGTGCAGGAAGACCATGTTGCAAGCCTAAGAGCTAGCTGACATCATAGAGGGGTGTGTCAGGCATACTGTAAGCTTATTGGAGCCCTGTGGCTCGGGTTTGCCTTTAAGGTGTGTATGAGACTGCCTAGCACTCTTTAAATTGCCTAAATGGGCGTGCGTGCCGTGCACTGTGTTTTAAAGGAAAAAAAAAAGTAAACCAGGAAATAGCAGCTCTGTGCACATCTAAGCACTGTGCTTGAGTGGCGGACCCGCAGTCTTAAACAGGAAGGCAATGGCAAGGGAAAACAGCAGTAGGAAGGTAATCAAGGAGAACTAGCATAGCTGGCAGGTGAAATTTATCAGAATCAGCCAATTACACAGGCAGTAGCCGAGCCCAGCACACCACTATAAACTATGCAACCACCTTCCCCTTTGTTTTTTACCACAAACTCTACACCACCAGTGTACACAAGTGGGGACATTTTACCAAACAAAAGCAACAGAATGTAGGGGCTGCAGCAGCTATCATAAATCAACATTTGGAAGAGGCTGAGGGTGGTGAGAATGAGACTGCTGATGACCAACCCACAGTGAGGAGCAGGATAAGAGTGAACAGACCCAGTATAACCTGCCAGGGGCTACATGAGCTGGAGATAGTGAAGTGCTATAGGGTGGACAGGGACCTGCTACAGCAAATTGTTGAGCTGTGCTGGCCATGCCTCACACACAGAACTAACAGAGGGGAACCCATCCCAGTGGATACCAAGGTATGTGTAGGCCTAAGAATACTAGCCACAGGTACCTTCCAAAGGCCAACTGGGGATATCATTGGGATCTCACAGGTATCAGCATCCAGGGTACTTCACCAGTTCCTGGAAGCCATGTCAGCACATGCCAGTGAGCACATATATTATCACAACACCAGTGAGGCGTTGGCCAGCAATATGCATCTCTTCCACCAAATTACAGAATACCCTGAGATAGTGGGTGCTATGCATCAAAGCACCACCTGGTGAGTGGGGTAGGGTCTACATCAACAGCAAGGGCTTCCCCTCCACCAACTGTTGGGTCGTGTGCACTGCCCAGGGCATTATAATGAATGCGTGTGCTGGCTGCCCTGGAAGCTATCATGACTCCCACATCTGGCATCTGACGCAGCTGTACCAGAGATTTGCCAATGGGGACATCCCTTACGGCCACCTAGTGTTGGGGTGCTGGTTACGCACTGGAGCTGTGGATGATGAAACCTATCAGAAATGCAAACACACTCGAACAAGAACTCCATAATGAGGCACACGCACAGACCAGAATCATAATAGAGCATGTGTTTGGGATGCTCAAGTCACGGTTCTGGTGCCTGGACACATTTGGTGGAGCCTTGCAGTACTCATCAGCTACATGTACACAAATTGTCATTGTATGTGCCATGTTACACAATATGATCCTGCAGAAACAGCTGCAGCAGGAACAGCATGGGGCAGGGCCACACAGCCCCCCACCATTGCCAAAGCCTGCACAGGCACAAACTGACTCAGAGGAGGAACAACCTGAGCCTGCCCCAGTAGGCAGAAGGAAGCATGCCCAGTATGCCCAGGCCATGGCAAAGAGGCAGCGCATAGCACATACACTGACATAGTAGGGACTGAGGGAATGACACCTCTCTCTGACTCGCACGTATAGTAAAAGAGATGCCAAACAAGACACTACCTGTGCTTAACCATGTATAGGGAGTGTACTATGTGCATCCGACATAGTCATCCCTCCAGTACCATCCACAATACTTGCACAGCCACAAGCTAAGTCACTCTTCCTACCAATTGCCGAATGGAGTAGTATGTGTTGTTACTTGTATCTATTGTATGGATGTAAGCATGCAAGGGAATTGGGTGGCTGAAAGGGATGCCAGCAGATAGTAGACACCCATAGTGGCAGCATGAGATCATCTGTAACAAATACTGGTGTCACCATAGTAGCCAGTACTAGACAAGGTGACAAAACTCCCTGCAGGAAATGTGCTGGGCCACATGTGTGTCCATAGGACACACACATGCCAGACAGGGAGGCTCACATACCCAACAACCGTCTCAGCCAGCAAGACTGGTGTAGACAAACACAAACAATGCTGTGCTAAGACCTCTGATTGATGGCTATGGAGAACACCTCCGATCTAAACAGACAGACTACAACAGGTCAGGAACTGGGATGTTAGTTCCGAAGGGTAGGAAGTCAGAAACTGGAATGTAGGTCTATCAAACCTAAGACCTGTAGTACACTGATCTGCCTCTAGTCAGCATGATAGGTCAGAATACAGAATGAAATGGAGTACCTGAAATACCAGTACAGTCATAGCAAATGTGTACAAGTGTCAGGTTTGCCCCCCCCAATCCTATGTAGAAATGTAGTAAGAGTCAGGTGTGCCCCCCAATTCTATGTAGAAAAGTAGTAACAATCAGGTGTTCCCCCCAGTTCTATGCAGAAATGTAGTAACAGTCAGGTGTGCCCCCCCCAATCCTATGTAGAAATGTAGTAACATGTATGTGTAGGTATAATAACAGTGGAGCACACATTACCTGAGATGGCCAAGGTAGCAGGATAGATTGTAGTATGTGTACAATATGCAGATCTGTGTGTGTTAGGTTGGTGTGTGTCGTATATTGTGTGAGAGTGAGTGGTCAGTATGTATGTGTGCATGGTGTGGTTTGTCCTGGTGGCCATTGGCCCGTACTGCCGATGACAGGGCCATGTTCTCACACCTGCAGTGCCAAACACAATGCTTCCCAGCAAAACACATTCCAGCAGTAAGCCATAGTAAATGTTTGGAAGTAATATGTGTCACCACCTGAAAGATGGACATGGCATGAATGTGGGCCCAGACATACAAGCAGTACACAGGGGGAAGTACCCCAGACAGACAATGTATAATATGTAACTGTCAAATGGACACACCCTTGTAATTTACATACAGGTTAGCAGCACATTATTTGGCCTTGTAGTAGGGAACACTGATGTCGTCTGACCAAACACTGGCTGACCACAAAGGTTATAGGTATGAAGTATTGAGAAACAGCTGATGCCCCTGCACAAGCCAGCATAAGTGGAATGCCCCATGCATATCTGTGAGTCAGATGCAAGTAATGTCCATAGCACACATGCACCCAGCTCACCCCACCACCACCCACAGGTACCTCTCCGGTCTTACCCCTGCTGTTGGGAATGAGTACAATATGACCCCCACCTCTGTATGGCAATAGCTAAAGAATGCAGCATGCAGAACAGGTGTCCCATGCATGTGTGTCCCTAACTATAAGCAGCACCCTGCCAGCAACCACACCACTGGATCAATAATGATAGAAAGTATTGACATGAACACCTTGCACACCTACCCTGTCACCCCAGGGTAATATAGTGTATTGCAGTCTGGGACTGTAGGAGTGAAATAATGCAATGGCCTGCTACAGCTGGCCTGCATCACTACAAAATGGCCTACAGTCCTCTGCCAAAGGCCTGTTTCTCGCCTGTACTGCCAATGTATGTTATATCATGGACTTCCAAGTAACAACATAACACACTCCACATATGCCATATGCAAGGTCATGTGGACACATTTTTAGTAACATGTACACCATGTCCTACTGCATGAACTGTGGACCAACACCAAATTATTGCTGGGATGAGGTGATAACTATAGGGAACATATCAGATAATGTTTGCATAATGTATGGAAGAGGATAGAATAATATGGGGGGGGGTAAGAGCATGGGCAGCATGAAGTGTGTGAAGTACGAAACTCAGCCATATACACATACTATCCCTGGCTGCAAACACAAGAATGGGTGGCTACAAACCTGCTTGTAAACCACAATGTGAAGGGGTAATGTTCAGAATTATGACCCCTGCATCTGGGTAACCTGTGGGAATCTGTACAGCTGTGAGGTATGGCCACAGCAGGATATGGCCATACTGTCACCTCGATGGATGTACAAGCATGGGATCCTCAGCAACCACTGTACCAATGTGCTGAATCATTTACACAGACCCATCAGCAAGTGTCTGCAGCTTCCCCTCCAGTATGGCATGATTGTGCAAGAATATGTAGGCTGCTGACCACAATACTGGACACAGCTGCATTCAACCTGTGTTCCCCAGGACATCACTGCAAGCACATATGTATATCTGACAGTACTTGATGACATAAAACATCACAGTGTAAAACAGTATATATTTCTGAATATCTCTGCTAACAGCAGGACCATGTAGCAGAAGCAGCAGAGACACAATTTCCTACAGTAACCCACTATCCTTTGCCCATTTTGACCCCATATTGTCAACCGATCTACAGATATCCCACAGAAACAAGTTGCTAGCTGTAGGTGTAGAACACAAAAGTCTGCACTGGAGTACAATCTACCTGTAATGGATTCACACATTCAATACAGAAAGTCATACTGGGCATGCACCCACACTTAGAGAAATGAAGGCCATGTCAGACAACACAATACGGAAAGGTCATGCTGGGCATGCTCACACACTTACAGAAATGAAGCCCGTGTCTGGCAACAACAGTGGACCACACATAATATCTGACAGTCACAAATGTTAGTGCATACACTCCTCAGCACACATCAGTCATGCTTTGCGCACATATTGGATAGGAATGCACACATATATCCAAGAACAACGCACTATAATCGGCCAAAAATACACATACATAGCTGTGTGGAAGAGAGTGACAGTGACAAAGAGCCTTCCATCATCAGGTCTGTCCCACCCAGCACACATCCAATTGGCTAAAACTACATGATTTGCAAACATCAATCACCGTAGACATTTGCCTCTGATATCCCACAGCACTATAGTGTCTGTGGTGCTTGTGCTAACTGTGTAACATGACTTTACAAGTCAGTAGTCATCTAGCAGTTGTATACACGTACCTGTGGAATATAAACCTGTGTGTGCCTGAGTGTGGTGTGTCTGCCTGTAGATGAATGGGTTATGGCCCATGCACACACACTGCACTCCCCATTGCCCTACTATGGCAAGCCTGATGATATCTTCACCTTGAAATACACCTTTGGGGAAAGAGTAGCCCAGTAATCTCTGTGGCGCATCCTATAACTGCGTAATGCTGTAGTCTGATGTACTAGTTAGGTAAGAATTCTAATCCCAGAAGTGACAACTGTGTGTGCGTGTTTGTCTGGGGTCAATGCCTTTTTAGGCCAGTCACACTCACTACAATTTCAAATGCCCTACTTTGGCAGGGCTGCTGATGTCATTCATTTTGAAATGCACCTTTGGGGAAGGAATAGCCCATTAGTCTCCATGGCATGTCCTATAACTGTGTAATGCTGTAGTGTGATGTCCTAGTTAGGTAGTAGTTTTATTCCCAGACATGGCAAGTATAAAAGTTTGTGCATGTGTTTGTTTGACTGTGTAGGGAGCAATGATTTTTAGGCCAGTCAAACTCACTACAATTTCAAATCCCCTACTTTGGCAGGGCTGCTGATTTCATTCACTTTGAAATACACCTTTGGGGAAGGAGTAGGCCTTTAATCTTCATGGTGCATCCTATAACTGTGTAATGGTATAGTGTGATATACTAATTAGGTAGGAGTTCTATTCCCAAACATAGTAAGTGTGAGAGTTTGTGTGTTTGCTTGTCTGTGCTGTGCAAGGAGCAATGCTTTTTAGGCCAGTCATACTCACTACAATTTCAAATGTCCTACTTTGGCAGGGCTGCTGATGTAATTCACTTTGAGATACACCTTTGGGGAAGGAGTAGCCCGGTAATCTCCGTGACATGTCCTGTATCTGCGTAATGCTGTAGTATGATATATTAGTTAGGTAGGAGCTTTATTCCCAGACATGGCAAATGTAAACGTTTGTGTGTGTGTTTGCTTGTCTGTGTAGGGAGAAATGCTTTGGAGGCCATTCACAGTCACTGCAACCTCCATTGCCCTTCTTTGGCAAGCCTGCTGATGTCATTCACTTTGAACTACACCTTTGGGGAAAGTGAAGCCCAATAATGTCCATGGTGCATGCTATAACTGTGTAATGCTGTAGTGGGATGTAATAGTTAGGTAGGAGTTCTAATCCCAGACAAGGCAACTGTGAGACTTGGTATGTGTGTGTGTGTGTGTGTGTGTGTGTGTGTGTGTGTGTGTGTGTGTGTGTGTGTGTGTGTGTGTGTGTGTGTTTGTCATTTGTATCCTGTGTGGAGGTGGCTGTGAGTGTGTAGCAACTGAACTCATTATGGAGCGAGTTTTGCATATTTCTTATATGGTGGGCCTATTATATATCACAATGTCCACCTTACAAGGATAACAGATGTCAGACAGCAGAGAGGCTGGGGTAGACAATCCATACCCCTACATGTGACATCAAGGCCTGCTGAACAATATAGGCAACCCTTGTATTACCCAGAGAAGACTCTCAACCCATGTGTCACACACAAACACACTCAGCTAAGCAACAGCCACTATTTTGGCAGTTCCCTGCATATTGCCCACAGATAGTAACCATGGTGTGATTGCAGTGGACTACAGAGGGCATGTCACCCTGTCTCATCCCTACAATAGACACATAATTGCATACAGTGCTCCTTCACTATGTTCCCCACTGAACGCCTGCAACAACTGTAGAGCCAGCAAATGTAACCCACAAATGACATACCATGCCTTATTCATATTCCCTGTATGGACAGATGCCACTGATTCCAGGGAATACCTGTATCATGCTGTCAATGTAGGTGCAGGGTTAACCTGGTGTCCATTGCTAGTTCCCACCACATGAGGCCAGGAATGGCACATCTGATGATAACAATCTGTGTACACAACATGCCCCAAACACCCCAGGTACACTTCCACATGTCATAGAACATGTGTGTGGGATATGCACACATCCCAGGCACTGCCATGTCATGGATTATAGAACACATACATGGCAAGCATTGCACAGCACTGGCCACCCACAATAGTAACCCAGATGACTGGATGGTGAATAAAATACTGACCCGTGAGGGCCAATCTAGACACTACACCACTGAGCCACACAGCAGACCATTGTCATGTGGCCTGATGACAAGGTATACCCTTTACCTAGCCTTGTACAGCCTTCTGGCACAGTCAACCACTACACACCTGTGAAGCAATTCACCCATGCATGTCAGTACTGGCAACATGTGTGTGTGTGTGTGTGTGTGTGTGTGTGTGTGTGTGTGTGTGTGTGTGTGTGTGTGTGTGGAGTATGATTTGGACACCATTCTCACTCACTACACCTCCCATTGGCCTACTGAAGCATGCCTTCTGATGTCAGACACCCTGGCATACTCTTTGCCATATATCATCCTGATAACCCCTGGGGGGCATATGATATCTGTGTTTTACTTTATTGTGGCAAACTAGCTAGTTAGGAAGTCTAATCCTGACCCTGCCAACTGTGATAATGTGTGTGAGTCCCTGAGAGAGTGTGACTGTGTCGACCTTGACACCTGTTCATGTGGACAGGCACATGTACTACACCTACCTTATCCCTCCTTTATCACTGTTGTGGATGTCACTCACCATCGACTATACCTTTGGACATTTCCCAAACATATAAGCTCTGTGGTGCATGCAATAACTGCATAGACATGTGATAACAACACATAGGCAGGGGTTTGAAACCCCATACTGGTAAGTGTATGACACAAACATGCTTAGGTTTTTACTCTCCCACCCCCTCCCTGTCTTACTTTGCCTCTGTCTCTCTCACTCCCTCTCTGGTGGATGTGGAGAAGTACACCTGCTTAGGCAACAGCTTGTGTTTTGTAAGGGATGCTCATGATCAGCTGATGACCTCTGCATGAATTGCAGTCCCCCTCTAGCTGATTGCATGCGGGACAGCTGTGGTAACATTCCCATAGCCAATTGCATGGAAACACACTCCTTTGACTAGGAACATAATGTGGGTGTTGGCCCTTTTCATTCACTGTGAGCAGGACGTCATGATGGTGTTTGGCAAATAGCAGCACAGATGGTAGTGGGATATACCTCTAACAATATCCACTGTGGAGACAGGCCAAATAACACGAGGGGGATGTTCCAGACATGACTACAGAATGTAAGTATTGCTCTTCTGCCTTTGGAGTAATGTTGGTTTAACATGGTTTGTGTGGATATGACTGGTCTACATGATTTAATACCTGTCAAGACAGTGTTATGTGTTTGAGGAAAGACCCACCTGTAGGGTTATCTGCAGACTGGCCAGAGTTTGGAGTCTTATATGTTTTGTGTTACTCATAGTTCACCTATCTTAGAACTGCAGAAGCATAGTCTGGGGATTGCAGTCAGTACATGGTGACAGCCATGAGAGTTAGTGACTTCATATCCCTCAAAGGACATATGTCACAACAAACACTGTTACAACAGAAAATGCATGAGGGTATCACAGCAACATGCCAATATTGGCCCAGTGTTTGTGGCTCCAGCCACATGTCTGTCAACCTTCATACATATGTGATGCAGTAAGAGGTGCATATGTTCTGTACACCATTATGCATTGACATTGTACCTGATAACAAGCCAGTCAGATATCAGACTGCTAGACATGTTATGTATAGTAGGGGTTATTTCTGAGGACATAACATGGGCATTCTGTGGTTGTGTGTACAGTACTGAGCTCTGTGTACTTATGGTGATTGTCGATAGTATGTGTATTGCGAATACGTACCTTGGCCTGTGTACAGACTGTGGTAGATGTCATTGTTCTTGGTCCTGTTCTAGCTGATGCTACATGCTGCTCCAGTGTATGGTATACTATCGGCTCACATGTTTATAGGGCCAAACACACACGTGTCCCATACCACAGACAGGCATTGGACAACGCTGTGTCGTGACCCAGTATATGTAGGGTTAGTGTGTGAGTGGCACATATGAGGATGGTGTAGGTCAGACAGTCCATATAGTGTAATATTAAGCTTGCATACCATATGTGGCTGTGGCTGTATTCACATTGGTTGTGGGTATGCACTTTCACACAGGTGTCTGTTACTCTGAGCTGTGACATGCCTGTAGAGCCTGCTATATTTGCAGGTACATGTGTATTCCCCCATACAAAATGTAGGACAGTGTTGTGGCAGTCTGCTGGTAGTTTGCACAGTGCTTTGTTACATGCCTAGCAGCTTAGTGTAATTACCCACTGTGATGTTATGTCCAGATATTTGCAAGATCTACTTCTGCCAGGCCACCATAACTGTTGTGTATTTCTGACAAAGCTGTGGGATGCTGTACAGATGGATGTCACTACCTACTGGGTAGTATGTGGGCTTGTGACCTCTGCCCCTTCGGTTATTATATGTCAGGACAGACAGGAGTGTGTGATTGCTTAAACTGTGTGCGCATATGTAGTTCAGTCTTTACGTGATATACCCATGTACATGGCTGTTAACATCCACATTGTCAGGCTTGGTCCACATGTCTCGCACTAAGGGGATCTGTGTATACCTCTGGACTGACCAGAGTTTGCCAGACTGTCCACATATATTGGTCATATCTCTGCTGTAGTCCACAGGATCATTATTGTGCTATCAGTGGTACTGTACTATGATGTCCTTAGGATGTCTGTCAGTAACTGATGGCGTGCATGTCAATAGCAGATGTGACCTCCCACATACAACATGTCTGTTAAGACAACCCTTGTAACAGTAGCAACAGTCTACATATATACCTGCTATACATACATGACATCCCCTTGCACTAAGAGGTTGAGACTATTGGTGCTGAGGTATGACTCCACTCCATGTTCTGGACATATAGTACACATATATATGTGTGTGTGTGTGTGTGTGTGTGTGTGTGTGTGTGTGTATATATATATATATATATATATATATATATATATATATATATATATATACATATATATACATATATATATATATATATATATACACACACACACACACACACACATATATTATATAGATATATAGACATGTACATATCTACACACACACACACACACACACATATATATATATATATATATATATATATATATATATATATATATATATATATATATATATATATATATATATATATATATATATATATATATATATTTATACATATACACATTTATATATGTCTACACATTTACAGATATATAGATATATATGCACGTATTTTATTTTATTTATTTTTATTTATTTAACATTTGTTTACCAGGATAGTCCGAGTGGATACATGTCCATTTTCAGCGGAGGCCCGGGGAGAAAAGCTCCACATAGTCAAACATACAAAAGGTTACACAAGTTAGAAAACAATTAGAATATATATATATATATATATATATATATATATATATATATATATATATATATAAAAAGTGGTAGTATACCTTATGTACATTGGTTTAGAAGTGTTCCCTAGTAGGGACTCACAGTTCTCATGGACAGACATACAAAGGTTACACAAGACATTACAAAACAAGCAATTAGAATATATAAAAAACAAAGTGGTAACATATCTTATGTACATTGGTTTAGTAATGTTCCTTAGCAGGGACTCACAGTTCTCATGGACAGACACAGTTACAAGTAAGTTTGGATACATAGCATGGTGATGTAGTCAGATGTTATGATATTTACTGATTATGCTATGATAATTACTGATTATGCTATTGTTTTATAACTTAATCCGGGTTGGTACATGGGCATAGCCAGTTTAATTTGAGATACTGTTTGAGGTTTTTTTTGAAGAGACTTTTGCAGGATTGTAGGGTTATATAGTTTGTCAAGGCATTCCAGGTTTTGCCTACAAAGTTGGTGAACAGGGATTCACCAGCTGAGATATTAGCCTTGTGGGTTTGGACCAGTAATTTGTTGGTTGACCGTAGGGATCTGAGGTTGATATATGGCTTAATAATATTTATAAGAGAGGGGGTATCTTTCGGGTGGTACAGAATTTTGTGCGCTATTAAGAGTTGATTGAATTGAATTAATCTGGGCAGTTCTAGCCATTCTAGTTGTTTCAGGTTCTGGCAGTGATGGGTTCTATAGGTGGAGCCAGTGACGAATCTGGCAATATGGTTGTAGGTATCGGACAGCTTACTTAGTTTGGTTTTATTGAGGTTTGAGAGTACAGGTGAGGCAATTAAAAGAGTAGAGAGTAGGTGTGATCGGGCGATTTCAGTCCTAACCAGTGGGGTTAAGAGTGCCTTGTTTCTATACAGTGATTCAAGCTTCTTATTGATAATCTGTACAGTTTTGTTGACCTGTAGGTCAAATTTGAGATTATTGTTTATGATAACCCCTAAACGTTTAGTTTGTTGATCTGGGGAGATAGTGGTGCCACTGTTAGACGTGACAGAGAATGAAAGTGTGGCAGATCTACTAGTGGGGGTGAAGAGTAGAAGTTTAGTTTTATTGGGGTTCAGTAGTAGGCATTGTTTGGCAAGCCAGTTCTCAATAGTGTTAAATGTGTTTTGGGTTAAGATTTGTAGTTCGGATTGGGAGGTGGCTGAAGAGATGAGTGGAATCATCTGCATATTCAATACAGGTAACTTTAGGGGTAGTAGTGTGAAGATTATTGATAAAAATAGAGAAGAGTAGTGGGCCTAGTATGGAGCCTTGAGGGACACCAAATGTGAGAGGTAGCTGACTGAAGAGTTTGCCCTGCCATAGTACTGCCTGTTGTCTACCAGTTAGGTAAGACTGGAGCCACTGGATAGAGTGAGTGTTGAGGGAAATGGATTTTAGAGAAAGAATGAGAAGTTCATGGTTGACCATGTCAAAGGCTTTTGATAGGTCAAGGAAGAGGGCTGAGGTTAGCCTATTGTCATGTCTGTTATTGTTTATAGCATTAGTAAAGGAAAGGGGGGCTGAGGTGGGGCTGTGGTATGGCCTGAAGCCATGCTGGGAGTTGGATAGTAAGTTTTCTGTGTAAGGAATTGCATTAGTTGCATGTGTACACATTTCTCCATTATTTTGGCTAGTGGGGAAAGAATGGCAATGGGTCTATAGTTGGACATGTCTATTGAGCTACCACCTTTATGGAGTGGGATGACATGGGATATTTTCCAGAGGGAGGGGATAGCATTTTCAGATAAGGTTATGTTGATAATGATAAATATGAGCTATGCAATGGCATCTGCAGCTATTTGTAGGTATTCTGCAGGGAGGAGGTCAGCAGCGGGGGTGGTAGGTTTTAGTTTTTTTAGGAGAAGTTTGATAAAAATAGTGGACATTGGTTGGAGGCTAAATTTGAGGTCATTTGTGTGGTTTAAGTTTGTGGAGGTTAGGTGATTTGCTAGGAATTGGATTGTTTCGGTGAAAAAGTTATTATAAGCGCTAGGTATGGTCTCTGGGGAACTATGGGTATGGTTAGTCAGGGTTGAGGTGGTAGAATGTCATGGATGAAGTAGTTGATTTAAGTCTGCCTAGAACTTTTGGGAGTTGTTTTTGTGTTTTTGTAGGAGATTATGGTAGAAGCTTTTTTTATCCAGTAAAATAGATTTTTTGTGTCATGCCTGAGTTGACGATATTTTAGATGGTCAGGTGGGGCCTTGGTTGTTCTATGTTTCTAGCTTTGATTTTAGATTTGGTCTTTTTGTGAGCCTTGGTGCTGCATTTGATCTAGATTTTATTGTACGTGCTGGAGCATGGGAATCAAGGATACTTAGGAATTTAGTGTTAAAGTGAGCTACAGCCTCTTCTAATGGTAGATATTTTAGTTTTGACCAGTCAACTGTTTGTAGTTCATTTAGAAATATTGCAGTGTCAAGGTTTTTTCTGTTTCTCACTGTTTTATATTTGGTCTGGTGAGGGTTTCCTACCTTATGTTTTATGATATAGGTTAGAAAATGGTCACTAAAGTTGTCAGAGAGAGTACCAGCAGTATACAGTTGGGGTTGGTTGTTAACTAGGATCCAGTCCAGGATACTTTCCCTGTTGGTCAGTTTGTTTATCCTAGTGGGAGATGTTATGGTCTGTTTAAACCCAGATAAGTTTATAGGAGTGAGGGGGGGGGGTTCAGAGGAGCATGGGTGCCAGTTGGTGTTAAAGTCACCAAGATCCATGGTTTCTTGGGGATAAGTAGTGGATAACCAGTACAGGATATCCTCTAGGGTATTTAAGTTGTTGTCTGGTGGAATGCATCCACAGATGATGTTTAAACATTTGTACTGGTTAATCTGTAATTTGGTTATGAGGAGTTCAGCATTGTTGAATTAAGGTGGTTGAATGGTGTCCCTATTAACAGAGTGTTTTTGTAAAGGACTGCTATTCCACCTCCTTCCCTAGTAGCACAGTCTAACCGGTGTATATTATATCCTAGGGGTAGTATCTCACTGTTGGTAATACTAGGTTTTAGCCAGGTTTCCGTAAGACACATAATGTCTGGGGAGTGGGTTGCTAGAAGGACATGTAGGTTGTGAATCTTATTGTTAATAATTCTAATATTTAGGTGAAACGCTAGGAGGGAACTAGTGGGAGTAAAAAGGGGTAGCTTGACTGTGGGGGTTGTGGTAGGGGAGTGGAAGGTATTGGGTGTGGGTGGGCCAGGGTTGGGATGAAAATCCCCATTTGTTATAAGGTTATAGTGACAGGATATTCTAAGCTTTAGGAGTTTGTTTATTAGTTTTGTATAGTCTTTGTCTTTTGGATTGTGTTTTGTGGTTTTACAGGGGTGATATATTATTGAGGATCGTATATTTGGTTTGCTGGGAATGGCACAGTGTTTGGTGTTATGTGTGTAGTCGTGGGTGTCTGTTTGACCTTGTGGGTTGTGAATACCATGGTCAAGTATGTGTTCATAGGCAGCAAGATGGTGAAATAGAAACAGTATAGGCGTTAGGGTAATTAGTATATTTTACTTGTTTGCATTTTGTTAGGGGGGTGGGCCAAATTTGATGGTTGATTGTGCTAACGGGGTGTGGAAGAATGGAAGAGAAGAAAAATGGGTGTGGGGGGGGATGTTCAATGATTGGATCTTAGTATGAGGGGAGTGGCTGACCATAGTTTAAATGTAGGAGTAGTGGGGATGGGTGAGAATTGGGGGCTGAGAGGGGAGCAAAGTGAGCCCGAGCGCAGCGAGGGCGAGCGGAGTGGGGCTAACACTGACTCCAAGTATTTCCCTGGGCTTATGGTATGTTGCGGTAACGTTTTGGCTGTATTTAGATTGGTTTCTTTTTATACCAAATTTTTAGACTATTTTTAATCTATAGGTTATACACTTGCAGGATAAATTAATAGCTGCAGAGTATACTTTTCTGGGCTATGTGAGGGACTGCAGGGTGAAATTACTATTGTAGCAGTTTAACCTGTTTGAGGAAAAATGGGGGTGTGGGAAGAGAGAAGGCAGTAGGAGTGGTTAGAGGTGGACCTTGATTGACTCAAGACACCACACCAGAGGTAAGTTTAATGTCAGGGCCTAAAACCTGCACTCAGCACTTAAGGTTATTTATGTTTAGCAGGAAAGACAGACCAACGGTATACACTTTTGAGGATTTTTACAAGGGTTACTTGTTCAATGTCAGACAAGTAAAACTTTGATACAGGAAATCTATGTTTGTGTAGAAAGCCAGAAAGGTACAAGGTATACCTGTAAAAAGTAGGGTCAGAGACTCTAATGTAAGAGTCAGTGTTTTTTAGTAACAGGGGAAGGAGGTAAACACTCAAGTAGAAAAGAGCCCTATGGCTGACCAAAATAGTGACTCATTTAGTTACACAACACTGTAAGAGTAAGCTTAACAAATGTTTTTATATGTGTAACCTACTCTGTTTAATTGCTGGGAGAAAAACTGTTTTTATTGAGAGAGTGGTAGCCAAATTGCAATCCTGTAGACACCGTTGTGCAGCAGCTGCAGTATGCTAGTGGAGGTAATCTGTTTAATTGCTAGGAATAAAACAGTTTTTGTTGAGAGAGTGGTAGCCAAATTGCAATCCTGTTGACACCATTATGCAGCATAGTTATAGATATCTACATATATAGATATCTACATATATAGTTAGATATATACATATATAGCGACATAAATAGATATATATGTACATATATGATGTACACATATATATATATATATATATATATATATATATATATATATATATGCAGAGAGATCAATTAATGGCCATATATATGATGCACTATACAGATCTGTATAAATACATATATGTGAATATATATGTGCATGTACATGTAGACATATGTCTATATGTATATGTATATATCCATATCCTTGTCATGTGTAAACATTACTGCTGTGTATACCTTCCCAGATGTATCACACCGTATGTATCTGATATGTGTATATTTAGATATAAGAACATATGTGATGCAACAGTAATATCACTAACATGGACTATACAATTGTAGAAGTCACATCAATTGTTCAATACTATTCAATACGTCTACTGACAGATGTATTGGAAAAATAACAACTGTCTTCATAGCTGTTATGGTGTAGTGGTTAACTGTTGTGACCATAGTGTACAGTGTCCTGGGTTCAAGACCTGCAAAGGCTGTTTATTTTGTTGCTGGGCAGAACAAGGGCTGTTGGATACAGAGTGGTTAAGGCAGTTTTGAGCAGCTTTAAGTGTGTTTGCGCAGGTTTGCGCTAAGATAAGCAATGATAACTTCCAGTTAAATATGCTTACAAAGAGTTAGCTTCAATGTTGCTTATCCTGTGTGCGCATTGCTTACCCCCATGCAAACAGGCTTAAACCCACTTACTGCTGCTTAAATATGCTTACTCCTGCTTACTACTGCTTAATATTGCTTACTCCCACTTACCCCCACACTAATTTAGACATAAATGTAAACTGGTTCTTGGGAAGGTTGCGGATTTGGACACTCTATAGATTTATCATTCATTACACATTATGCCTTCGACATGTATCTCTGATCCATGTGTACATATACTGTATGGGGCACTTGTGTTTATCTGTGGATTTTACAACATTATTACAATGACACCTCACATCTGGATTTAACGCAGTACTCCAGTTCACAAATATATGTTATTTAGTAGGTTATGCAACAAAAAATATTGTTCATAAAGTGATTTGACATAGAAAGTACTGGAGTGAGACTCGAACCGGGAATGACTGCTCATAAGGCAAATGCTCTACCCACTACACTATCGCAGTACTGTTTCATTTGCACATATCTTGATATTTATCTTCTTGTGCCATTTAAGCTGCAGTATATGTAGCTAAGCAATGGGCAAACCTGCGCACCCATGGTTAAATTTTATCTGTTTGATAAAAAAAAAAGAAACTTGTTTATATTATTATATTTTAACTATTGCTCTTATAAACATGGAGGGAGGGTGTTGCTGGGGGTATGCAACCACCTATGAGCAGTCTCATTCATTGTTATTGCTAAACTGCAGTTCATGATTGCAGGGGCGTGTATATTCTGAGACCTCTGCTCTCAGACATGCCCCCTGTACTCATACACACTCCGTGTCTGTTTAGGAGCTCAGGCAGCGTGTCTTCATTAATATACATGGTGCATTGCAGTGCTGCTCCAAACTGTTTCTTCCATGCAGGACTAAGCTAATCCTGCATGGAAGATTAGGGAATCCAGAGGAATGTGTGTGTGTGTGTGTGTGTGTGTGTGTGTGTGTGTGTGTGTGTGTGTGTGTGTGTGTGTGTGTGTGTGTGTGTGTGTGTGTGTGTGTGTGTGTATGTGTGTGTCTGTCTAGATATGTGTGCGTGTGTGTGTGTGTGTGTGTGTGTGTGTGTGTGTGTGTGTACATATATATATATATATATATATATATATATATATATATATATATATATATAGATAGATATATACGTATATGTGTGTGTTTGTGTGTTTAGATGTATAGATAGATACAGATGTAGATAGCTGATTTGCATTTCCCTGATGCGCACTTCATTGGAAAAATTACACAGAAGTATGTCTTAATAAGAGTTTCTCATTGCAATCAAATAACAATAGTAGATCTGATGTTGTCCATCTTCATTTGTTCCTGAATGAATGGGATCAGATCTGATCCTCAGATCCAATGCAGCCGTTTTACTAGCTTGTGGCCACCAGCAAACTCTCAAGCTCCTACCCTACCCATAATGTACCATCCCTAACATCCCCCAGATCTTGCTGCTTTAGCATTTAGATGTGGTTGCCTTCAGCTCTTATGTTTTCAGTACGACAAATGTCAATTTTCCATTTTTCCTATCTAAAAGCCTTTACAAATAACTATTCTTTTATTTGTCTGTTTTTATTTTGTATTTGTTTACTGGGAAAGTCTGACTGGACAAAATGTCCTTTTTCAGTGGAGGCCTGGAAGGAAAAGCTCCACATTTATAAATAACAGTACAATACATATACAATGTACAGATACAAATGTTTATTCAATCTCAGATACAAGCACAGAATGAAAAATGCATGTTATACATTTCAATAATACAATCATATAGTCTAGGAAAGAATAGAAAAAATAGCAGTACTGTGATTGGAGGTAAAAGAACGAGCAATCCACAAGAAAGGACAGATAGATCTACACCAGAGTATTTGATTTAGCACTTTCGTTTTTTAATAAAAAACTTCATCAGTATCACAATGAATAACTACACTGACCCAATAAATACCCTCAACCCTTACAAAATTAACATATATAATTACTGACATCATCAATTAATTAATAACACGCACCCATATACAAAACAATTAAAGTTACATGTGCATATACTAAAAATTGGAGCTCGACCATTAGCCCATAAGCTCCACACCATAATGTATTGCAACACCACTATTATTGCAGATAGCCCTCTGTTTTTAATCTAAGGATAGAACTAACTGAAATGTTGGAATTCAGCCCTGGATAACGTGATGCGTTTGTTTTAAGTTGCCATCTTAATTCTTTAGACTCTAAAAAATCATTAAGTGGACCACCTCTTTCTCCCAAAATAACTTGATCAAGCACAGAAAATTTAAATGAGTGTCCAGGGTTATTAATAACATGTACAGCCAATACATTTTTTTATATCTTGTTTCTTAATGTCATAAAGATGTTGGTATATTCTACTCCTAAGGGCATTAATAGTTTTACCAATATAAAAACAGGGGCATTTGGTGCACTTCCCTATATAAATGACTGCCTTACTACTACATGTAAACTTATTTTTATGTTTAAAACTGCCATAATTGGGTATGGATATTTCCTTGCCTTCAGAAATAACTTGACATTGTGAACAAAATCCACATTTGAACATACCTATAGTACCAGAATATTGTTCCTTATTAAAAGAATGAGCAAGTTAAGTATACATATTTTTAGTAGGGTATACTATTCAAATAGAAAAATCACTGGTTATGTTCTTTTAGCTGCCTTAAGACATCTATTTCTTAACCAAGGTTTGTAAAAGAGCAGGTCCAGGATACAGATAGGTGTGATTTGAGAAGTTTTTTTTTAAAGTTGGAAGTGTTAGCAGTTGTTCTGATATTTAGAGGCAGGGAAGTCTAATTATAGGCTATGCAGTTTGAGTAAAGTGAAACTACAGCTGCATTGTTATGTTTGAATTTATTTAAGAAGGATTTGTTAATAGAATGCAAGTGTATTAGTCTTGGTGTTTCTTCTGTTATATTTCTTATATTTTGTGTGGAAATATTTTCCACAATTGTGGTAGGCCTATTGCCTTCCATTTTTACCCTTCGTTAGACATAGTGCAATCACTGTCATTACCATTGTTGGTATTCTCTCTCTTCTATAAGTCTTTTTCTTGTAGTTCTTAAATACAATTGATGGTATTTTTTCTTTTTCATTTTTTCCTTTCTGCTTATTCAAAAATAAAATAAAATAAATAAATGAATAAAAATAATAATAAAAAAGTTTACCTTAACTTCTCTCTCTCTTACTAGGAAAATGTCTGAGAAGTGTCCAGCAAGTTTTAAAAAATGTGACTAAGTGCAGGCACAAGTTGCTTTTGTCTGATGCTCACAATCTTTATGTGTATTGTTTAGCACCAGAACACTTGCAACGAGTCTGCATTATTTGTTGTGGGTTCAACCCCTGAGCTTTAGCAGACAAGAAAAATAAGCCATCTTACTTTTCTGAAACCACTGCTGGGATTCAGTCCCCCAAACATAAATCTAAAAACCCTTCAAAACGGTCTCAGTCTTTGGATTCTTCAGGGTCCACCTCTTCTGAACCAAGAAGAAAGAAAGAAAAACTGGATCCAAAGTTACATACTATCCAACCAGCATCGGATCCTACCATACATATTTCAGATCCTACATCCTCAGATCTGAACAAATATATTTCGTATCCTACATCATTGGATCCAAAGCTCTTACACAAACTATGTATTCACAAAGTCTGGATCCAGTTCTTTCCAGAGTGCCTTCTACCTTTTTAGAGAAGAATTCAATGTCGCTGTTCCTGGTATCCTCTCGTTCCTCCAGAAATTTCATGGAAGCGGATGTGGAGAGGATGATGAGGAAGTTTTTCATGGAGCAAATTCAGAAGGGAGTTCTCACTGTTTCTACCCCTTCAGGTCAGGAAATCCATTCTTCTATTGCTTCACTGATAACAGCTCCTTCTCTAATTCAACCTGTGGTCTTAGAGCCTTTGGATACAAGCTTTCTGGGTCAACTTGATTTGGATCCAGTGAGAACATCATCTTTGGATCTAACTACTGATGTGAGTGCACCTGCTGCAATATCCTTGGAGCTGGATGATTCTCTGAGCTAAAACTTTCCTGTAGAGTCAGATAAACTGGAGTTGACTTCAAGGTTTTGGAGTTTTCCTTACTTCTTGGAGCTTCAGCACTGGATAGTTCGGCTCTGACTTTTGCCCTCGGGTGGATTGCTCTTGAGGTGGAGGGAGGGGATGAGCCAGAAAGTCACTTTCTTGGCTCCATTGGCTTCTATCTTTCTGGAACAGTCTACTTTTGAGGTAGTGAAGAGAGTGTTCTTTGCTCTGGCAGGTCCTTAAGCAAAAGGGTGTTTGGTCTTCACAAAACCCTTCTCCTGAGGAATCAGTATTTCTGGAAGGATTTGCTACTGGTCTATCTATGTCCTGAGTTACTCTGCTGGCTGATGAACTTATTGATTTGATTTCCAAGTGTGCATGTAAGGAACCTGATATGACTGAGCCAATCTCCAAGACAACAGACTGGATTCCAATTCCATCAGTAGGCTAGGAATATTGGAGTAAAGGTCCTAGTAGATGCCATGGTTATGGTGACAGCTACCAAAAGGAACTCGGTGAACACAGTTCCACTGTCCCTCCTCCTAATAGACAGTCAAGGGTGATAGACAGACTTGGGAAGCTTCTGCAACATTTACACTTAGATCACTGAACTATTTAACACATTTTGCTAAGCTGCAAAGAGATTTGATTAAATAATTGCCTAAATCTCTTTCTGGAAGTGGAACTGTTGAGGTGCAATCTTTATTTGTCTCTCAGTTGGCTACCCTATAGACTATATTCATTTCATCCACGAGGCTTATCTTGCATGCTGCAGAAGGGACTTCAAGGGCTGTAGATTCAGGCATTTCCATTGGGAGGCATGCCTGGATGCACCTGTGTGATTTTACGGAGTCTGTCAAGTCATTCTTTATCAGTGCTCCCTTTGATGGCACTTCTTTGTGTGGCCCCACAGTAAAAGACACACTCTTTGGTGTGAGAAAGATGGAAAGATCCTCTTGGAACTGGACATGTGTTTTTTTGGTCCCTCAAAGGACCTTTTCCAGGAATCAAAGGGAATGTCAAAAATGCGGTTCAGAAAATCTCAGGGTCCTTTCCAGGATACACGCAAAGTTAATTCCTCCTCAGGCAATGGGGGGGCAGTAATGGAAGATGATGCTTCCATGCAGAGGAGGCCTGCAAAACTGGGGGTCTAGAGATTTCTTTTCTGGCAGACCCTTTCAGCATTCCTGAATGGAGGCCTGATTGCTTACCTCTGGAGGCAGTTGGGGATGACTTATCTCTGCACCAGAGAGTCTGGATAAGCATTACAAAAGACAGTTGGGTAAAGAGAATTATTTCCAGAGGTTATATAATTCCTTTTTTCCTGCCTCCACCATTATCCAGAAAAATTCCCGATGTTTCATCCAATCAGAGGAAAGCAGTAGCACTAGAAATCCAAAAACTCCTAGAAAAAAAGAGTCATCCAAGAGTTCCCACCAGATCAGATAGAATCTGACACTTACTCAGGATTCTTTTTAGTGCCAAAGAAAACAGGGGACTGGAAACCAGTTTTGGATGTTGGTGTATTGAACAAGTCGGTTCGACAGACAAACTTCTGGATGGTCACAGTTCAGTCCATTCTGCCTTTTCTGGGAAAGGATGATTGGATGTGCTTGACAGATCTTCAGGATATGTATTATCACATAAAAATGAACAGATGATCTAGAAGGTACCTACACTTTCAACTGGGAGCCAGTCACTATCAGTTCAGAGCACCACCCTTTGGCCTCACCACAGCCTCCTGGGTGTTCACCAAGTACATGGCAGTGGTTGCAGCTCACTTATGACTGCAAGAATTCTGAGTATTTCCATATTTAGATGACTGGCACATTACTGCCTCAACCAGGCATCAACTGGTAGAAGTTTGGGATCAAGCTGATTTTAAAGGGAATACTGACCTGTTTGCATCTTGGAATAACATAAAGCAACCAACGCAGACATTAGAATTCATAGGAACAGTGTTCAACACAGTATCTCTGGTAGCTTCTCTTCCTCTCTTAAGAGTGCAAACAATAAAGACACAGGTCAGGAAAATAATTAGCAGTACCAGAATTTCAGCCCAGTTGATTCTGCAAGCCCTGGGATCAATGTCAGTGGGAATAATTTTAGTCCCTTTAGCAATATTCCACATGAGAGTTCTTCATTGGATGCTAGTAATACAATGGTCAATGCTTTCTCAGCTCATGTCTGTGAAGATAAAAATAACCCAGGTAGGCAAACAACACCTTTCTTGGTGGATGCAGTCAGAACAGCTGTTACAAGGTCATCCTTTCATCCTCCCTTAGGCCTAGGCCATAGTGTCCATGGATGCTTTCCAGATTGTGTGGGGGGCACTTCCTGGGAAAAAGAGTCCAAGCCACTTGGTTCCATGTGAAGGGAAATGAGAGCAGTGCAATTAGCATTGCAGGCATTCCAGGACACTCTTCCTCTTGGGATAATTGCAATCCAGACAGACAACATGTCAATAGTCTGGTACATCAGCAAGCAAAGTGGAACCAAATCATATTCCCTGTGTCAAGAAGCCCTCCGAGTGTGTCAATGGGTGATATCTTTCAACCACTTTCTAATAACAATGCTTATTCTGGGGTTCAATGTGATAGCATACAAACTCAGCAGGTCAATTTTACCACCTCATGGGTGGTCGCTCAACAACAAAGTGATGGAAATGATTTTCCTTCAGTGCGGCCAACTTTGCTGTGATCTTTTTGCATCTCCCCTAAACAACAAGTACAGCAGCTTCTTTGCCCTGATACAGCCACTGGAAGAATCACCTTGGGATGCTCTGCTCCTTGATGGGGCCCCCGGTCTTCTGTATGCTTATCCTCCAACTTCCCTAATTCCAAAATTCCTTCAGAAAGCAGCCCGATTGAAGAACAAAGTCATCCTCATTGCACCTTACTGGACTCGGCAAATTTGGTTCCCCTTCCTTTGGCCTCATCTTCTATACCCACCTTGGATTCTAGATCCAGTTCCAGATCTTCTGTCTCATCCAACAGGTATTGTTCAACTGGGTATCTCAAATCTCAAACTAACTGTAATTCCTTTAATAGCTAGGCTTTTGTCCACTGTTTGTTTCATACTTTTATCTTCTCATAAACCTTCCACTAAGAAACTCTAAAGGAGTAAATGAAGAAGGTGAGTTTATTGAGCAGAACAGAATCAGATAGTCTCCTTCTCAGCTCCAATTCATTCCATTCTAAAGTTTTTAGCAACTTTGTTTAATGAGGGTACTAGTGCATCAGCTATTAAAGTTCAGCTAGCAGCAATCTCTAACTTTCATGTGGGATTTCAAAATTCTTCCCTGACTTCCTGTAAATTGTGCAAAGCATTTTTGAAAGGTACTCTTCTGTTAACACCCCTGTATAAAGACCCCATACCACCATGGGATTTAAATTTGATAATGCAAGCCTTAGTACACTTTCCCTTTGAACCTGCAGAAAAATGTAATCTTAATTTTTTGACCTGAAAACTGTCTTTTTAGTAGCAATTACATCTGCTAGAAGAATTCCAGAACTTCAAGCATTATCCTCTAAGCCCTCATATTTGATTTTTCGTAGGGATGGGGTCAAGTTATGTACTAATACTTCCTTCCTTCCTAAGGTGGGTTAAGAATTCAACATTAACCAGTCCATTAACTTGCCAGTATTTTTTCCCGCAATATACAAATAAAGGGGAATATATGCTATACTTACTGGATGTTCATAGACGATTATGTTTCTACTTAGACAGAACAAAATGATTAGAAATACGGACAAAACTATTAAAGGCTCCTTCAACCAGATCTATGGCAACTTCTGCTGTATTTCAGTCTAGAGCTTCTATGGATAATATATGTGCAGCTGCAACTTGTTCGTATCTTCATACCTTCATCACTCATTACAAACTAGATTTGTTCTCGAGTGGAAGAGCAGCCTTTGGCTCAACCATACTCAGGAATATCCTTCCTTAGAGTCCACTCAGGAATTTAGGTAGCAGGGTCTCTATCCCATTAGTTGAGGAATGAATGAAGATGGACAACATCAGGTAAAGAAGATGTGTTCTTACCATAACAGATGCACCCAGCTCACTCAAACACCACCCACAGGTGCCTCTCTGGTTGTACCCCGGCTGTGGGGAATGGGTACAATATGACCCCACCTGTATCTAGCAATAGAGAAAGAATGCAGCATACAGTCCACCTGTGCTGTCTATCTTCATTCTTCCTCAACTCCCCACCATCCCCTTCCATATTTCATGACTGACTTCTGGAGGAATGAGGTACTTCAGGACAACTATGTCCTTTCTATTGAACTCCAGTAATGGTATTTCTTTTATAGGCTTCCTGTCAAGCTGCAACCAAGACCAGAGGGATGTTAGGACTGGTGCATTATGAGTAGGAAAGGGGCTCGAAAGTTTGTTTGTGGCCATGAACTAGTAAAAAGGCCGAGTTGGATCTGAGGATTGGAACCAGTCCCATTAGTTGAGGGAGAATGAAGATGGACAACACAGATGGAACATTATGGTAAGTACATAACTTCTTATTTTTTATTTTAGTGATTTCTGTAACAGTTCATGCGACATGGTGCACATGTAACTGTAGTTTGTCCATATGACCTTGCATATGGTGTATGTGGAGTGTGTTGTGTTGTTTTTTGGGTGTCCATGACATAACATGCATTGGTAGTACATGTTGGGTGTTGATGCAGGCCAGATGTGGCAGGCCGTTGCATTCTGTCAGTCCATCAGTCTCAGACCTCCATATAGGTGACAGGGTAGGTGTGCTAGGTGTTCATGACAATACCATCTATCAGTCTTGATCAGATGGCGTGGATGCTGGCAGCGTGCTACCTACAGCTAGCAACACACCTGCATGGGACACCTGCACTGTATGCTGCATTCTTTCTCTATTGCTAGATACAGGTGGGGTCATATTGTACCCATTCCCCACAGCCGGGGTACAACCAGAGAGGCACCTGTGGGTGGTGTTTGAGTGATCTGGGTGCATGTGTGCTATGGACACTACTTGCATCTGACACACAGACATGCATTGGGCATTCCAGTTATGCATGTGCAGGTACATCAGCTGTTTCCCACTACATCAGTCCTACCTCCTTTGTGATCTGTGAGTGTTTGGGCAGATAACACTGGTATCCCCTACTATAGGACCAGATAATGTGATGCATACCTGTATGTACTATTTCAAGGATGTGTCCATTTCACAGTGACACAATATATACTGTATGTCTGGGGTACTTTCCCCTGTGTACTGTTTGTATATCTAGCCCAACAGCCATGCCATGTCAGTCTTTCAGATGGTGACACATACTACCACCATACAACTGCAATGGCTTACTGCTAGCTTGTGTTATACTGGGGGGTATTGTGTTTGGCACTGCAGTTGTGAGGACTTGTCCCTGTCATCAGCGGTAGTGGGCAATGGCCACCATGTCTTAACTCAACATGCATACATACCAACCAGTCTGACACAAGATGAAACACACACCAACCTAACACACGCATACCTGCATATTGTGCAGATGCTACAACCTATTTTGCTACCTTGGCCACCTCTGCGCATCTGTGCTCTACTGGTATTATACTTCCACATACACGTTACTACATTTCTACATAGGGTTGTGGGGGGCACACCTGACTGTTACAACATGTGTACATCGGACTGGGGGGGCACACTAGACCATTACTACATTTCTAAGTAGGGTTGGGGGGAGCACACCTGACTGTTTCTACATTTCTATACAGGATTGGGGGGCACACCTGACTGTTTCTATATTTCTACACAGGACTGAGGGGGACACCTGACTGTTACTACATTTCTACACAGGATTGTGGGGGGGGGCACACCTGACTGTTATTACATTTCTACCTAGGATGGGGGGGCACACCTGACACTTGTACACATTTGCTATGACTGTACTAGTATGTCAGGTACTCCATTTCATTCTGTATTCTAACCTATCATGCTGACCAGAGGCTTATCAGTGTACTACAGGTCTTAGTTATGATTGACCTACATATTAGTTTCTGACTTCCCACCCTTCAGAACTAACATCCCACTGCCTGACCTGCTGTAGTCTGTCTGCGTAGGTCTGGGGGGGAGGTTACCTATAGGCATCATTCAGAGGCCATAGCACAGCCTGTGTTTGTGTTTGTCTACACCTGTCCTGCTGGCTGGGACTGTTGTTGGGTATGTGAACCTCCCTGACTGGCATGTGTTAGTCACTTAACTTGTGGGTGTCCCAGTATTCAGGGTGGTGCTGCAGGGCTGCTTATGTCAGATGCACATAGTACACTCCTTACACATGGTTGAGCACAGGTAGTATCATGTTTGGCTCCCTTTTACTGTATGTGAGAGTCAGAGAGAGATGTTATTCCCTGGGTCCCTCCTGTGTCACTGTATGTGTTATGAGTTGCCTCTTTGCCAAGGCCAGGGCATACTGGGCATGCCTTCTTCTGCCTAGTAGGGCAGGCTCAGGTTGTTCCTCCTCTGAGTCACTCTGTGCCTGTGCAGGCCTTGGCAATGATGGGGGGCTGTGTGACCCTGCCCGGTGCTGTTCCTGCTGTAGCTGTTTCTGCAGGATCATATTGTGTTGCATGGTACCTACGATGACAATTTGGGTACATGTAGCTGGTGAGTACTACAAGGCTCTACTGGATGTGTCCAGGCACTGGAACAATGACTTCCATCTGAAACACATACTCTATTATAATTCTAGTCTGTCCATGTGCCTCATTATGGAGTTCTTGTTCAGGTTTGTGTGCATTTCTTATGGGTGTCATCAGCCATGGCTCCAGTGCATATCCAGCATCCCCCACTAGGTGATCATGTGGGATGTCCCCTCTGGCAAATCTGTGGTACAGCTGCGTCAGATGCCAGATGTGGAAATCACAATAGCTTTCAGAGCAGCCAGCACACACATTCATTATTATGCCCTGGGCATCGCACACGACCTGGCAGTTGATGGAGGGGAAGCCCTTGCGGTTGATGTAGACCCTACCCTGCTCACCAGGTGGTGCTTTGATGCATATGTGCAAACAGTCTATAGCACCCAGTACCTCAGGGTATCCTGCTATTTGGTGGAACATTTGCATATTGCTGGCCAATGCCTCACGGGTATTGGGGAAATATACGTGCTCAATGGTATGTGCTGACATGGCAGCCAAGAATTGGTGGAGTACTCTGGATGCCGGTGCCTGTGAGATCCCCATTATATCCCCAGTTGGCCTTTGGAAGGTACCTGTAGCTAGTATTCTTAGGCCTACACATACCTTGGTATCCATTGGGATGGGTTCCCCTCTGTTAGTTCTGTGTGTCAGGTGTGGCCGGCACAGCTCAACATTTTGCCATAAATGTTCCCTGTCCACCCTATAGCGCTGCACTATCTCCAGCTCATATAGCCCCTGGTAGGTTACCCTGGGTCTGTACACACTTCTCTGTCTCCTCACTGTGGGTTGGTCGACAGCATTCACATCCTCACCCCCCTCAGCCTCTAACACAAGTTGTTGTATGATAGCTATTGCAGCCCCTATCATTTTGTTGTTTTGTCTGTTAAAATGTCCCCGCTTGTATACACCGGTGGTGTACAGTATGGGAAAAACCAGGTGGGAAGGTGTTTGCATAGTTTATAGTAGTGTTCTGGGCTGGGCTGGTCTGCTGCCTGTGTAATTGGCTGATTCTGATACATTTCACCTGCCAGCTATGCTAGTTCTCCTAGATTACCTTCCTACTGCTGTTTTCCCTTCCCATTGCCTTCCTGTTTAAGCCCAGAAATGCGCCGTGAAAACACAGTGCTCAAATGTACACAGAGCTGCTATTTCCTGTTTTTTTTTCCTTTAAAACCCGGAGCGTGACGCGCACACCCACTTAGGTAATGTAAAGAGTGCTAGGCAGACTCAGAAACACCCCTTTGCCTAGCTGTGCTAAGCTAGGAGCAAACCTGAGCCACAAGGCTCCAATCCGCTTACAGTATGCCTGCCACCCCCCCACCCCACCCCCATGATGTCAGCTAACTCCTAGGCTTGCACCAAGCTATTCCTGCTTTTACACTGTTGGGAGCTGACTAGCATGCTGGGGAAATCTGGGATTCACTATCATTCCCCTCATTTGCATAGGATTGCCTGCTAATGCATATTTACATATCTCACACTGAGCCTCCCCTCTTAGCAACCACAACACATAACTATTATGCACATACATCTCACTCTGTTACTGTACACACTCTGGCCACAGCTTGACAACATGGGAGTGTAAATGGGACATATGTGGCTTCTTACTCTCATAAGGGTTTTGGGGAGTTGCTAGTGTGCCAGCTTTGTTCTCATAGATGTTTGTCAATCAGTTGTATTGCCTGTTTGCTGCCTATATGTCTGGGGTCATCCCACTGATTTCCCAGGGGGACAGGTTGACAAGCAACAGATATGGGCCACTTTACTGGACATTCTGGACATATCTGTACAGTTGTGAGGTATGATTCTGTATGCAGACTACTACCACTGGCAGGATTTGAACCGTGGCTTTGTGTGCTAAAAATGCAACAGTTCACATCTCCGTTGCATGTGCTATTCGAGTTTTGATTTTTGTGTTTTTCCTGTTTTCTGTCTATGTGTCTCTCATTTGTAGTAAATGGCCTCTGAGGATTACACCAGTCATATACAGGCATTCCTACACATTCTATTTATGGTGCACGGTGTGGGTAACAATGCTTAATACAACAGTACTATTACGTGAATGCAAATCTACATTACCATATGATACCAGAGTATACACATGCAGTCCAGCAGTTAGACCTTTATTGTCAGGCTGTTACCGTTTTATTTACATACATACTATATGAGTCTCTTCCTGCCATATTTTACGGTGTATGCAGTACTTGCCTTAAACAATACAGGTTTTATACAGGTAAATAAGTTACTAATACTTTTAGATTTATTTCCTATGACAGTACATGCAAGAGTATTACTGACCTGCATCACATCTCAACCTCTCCAGGTGACTTCCATGGGCCTCCTGGTTCACGGTCCACTTGATTGCAGCTGTGAAGGACATAAGAGGAATATTTAGCCATACCTATCCATGATATACATCATCTGGCAATTATTACACACATAGTGGGGTGATACTTACACACAGCTGGGGCATCCCCTGCCATTCAAGCCTCTTGGATCCACTGCTGCAAGAGGTCCCCCTTATACCGCTTCAGGTCAGCATAGTGATGCCTGACCTGATCACCAGTTCAGGGTATGCCAGTGGAACTGGTGAGGTCACAGGTGAGATGGTCCCAGGCTTCCGCCTTATATTGGGAACCCTGGTACTGGCCCTGCAGCAGTCTCTGCTCATGGTCTTTGACAAGGAGTCCTGCCATGATCCTGGATTCCTGGATGCACCAGCGCTGCGCCTGAAAGTGCACAACCTCTCCCCCTCTTGACATGGTGTCTGCAAGGGAAGCTACAACCAGTTATGAGATCTATTCCCGCCTGTTGGGTTTATGTAGGGCCGATTTCCTGCACTTTTTCATGATTGGTTGGTTTTGAAAAGGCTAAGCTATGGGCAAACCTGCTTACCTAAGGTTGGGATTGTTTAAAGGGATTTAACACTGGGCACATTGAGTTAGCTGGTCTACACATTGCTTACACCTCCTAAGCTGACTTGTACAATTCTTAGCATTGCTTATATTAGACTTTGCATTATATTTTCTTTTTGGCATTGATTTATTATTCATTACATCTTATATGTATGCCTGGTATCCATGATTCATGTGTATGTACACTGTATGGGGTCCTTGTGTTTTATTGGGGACTTTAACACTTTATTACAATTACACCTGACTTTTGGCTTACTGCTGTACTCCAGTTCGCATATTGATGTTGTGTAGTGGGTTATGAAACATATGACTGTATACTGATTCCTTTCACAAGCTTGGTTTGATTGTACTATAGTGAAGACTTGTTTGCTGATACTTCATTCTTCTGTACAGCTGTGATGGCTTGGTGGTTAACTACTGTGACTGTAGTGTATTGGGTCCTGGGTTCAAGATCTGCAAGGCAAATTATTTTGTTGCCTTGAAGAAAAAGGGCCGTTGGATACAAACTGATTAAGGCACTTTTAAGCAGTTGTAAGCAGGTTTGCACAGGTTTGTGTGATGGTAAGCAATGCTATGCTTACAGAGAGTTAGCTTCAAAATTGCTTAACCTGTGTGCGCATTGCTTAATCCTGTGCAAACATGCTTAAACTCGCTTACTAGTGCTTACATATGCTTACTTATGCTTAGTGGTGCTTAACCTTGTTTACTAGTGCTTTATTCATTATGACACTGACACCTCACATGTGCATTTAATGCAGTACTCCAGTTCACAAATATATGTTATTTAGCGGGTTATGCAACAAAAATATTGGTCATAACGTGCTTTGCCATGGAAAATGGAATGCGTTGCAGTGGGACTCGAACTGGGAATGTTTGCTCATAAGGCAAGTGCTCTGCCCACTACACTATTTCAATGCTGCTTTATTTGCATATATCTTCCTTGTTATCCTCTTCAGCCATTTAAGCTGCATTAACCATAGCTAAGCGATGGGTACAGCTGCGCACCTATAGTTAGCTTTAATCAGATTTTAAAATAAAAAAAGGTTTGTTCATTTTATTTCTATTTGCTATTGCTGTTGTACCTGTGGGGGAATGTTGCTGGGGATATGCGGACACCTATGAGCAGTCTCGCTCATTTCGTAGGCCTTTCTGCTGTTCTTCATTGTGGGGGCGTAATTATTCTGAGAGCTCTGCTCTCAGATATGCCCCCTGCACTCTTACACACTCTGTGTAAGATTAGGAGCCCAGGCAGCACACCTCATTAATATGCATGGCTCGCTGCTGTCCTGCTCCTAAATGGCTGTTTCTGTGCAGGACTAAGCTAGTCCTGCACGGATGATTAGTAAATCCAGGGGATTGAAATATGCAATGGTGTAAATGTGTTTGCTTTTCATGGGTTTCATGGGTATCACTGTTGTATATATGGAGAAGGAACATACCACATTTTAGAGAAGGTAGTCACCTTAAACATCATCACATTTTAGAGAAGGTAGTCACATTAAACATCATTGGCAAGTTGCTTTGCTATTAGAAATTGCTATAAAATATTCTCTTGTAGTTAAACCAGTGCTTTGACTCATAATATCATGTTTGTCAATGTATTCATTTTGCCTCTCACAATACACTCCATGTTGTGTATTTAGGAAACAAGTGGTTATATTTTATTGATTTGAGGATGTTTCTGACCAATTTAAGTCTTTACTTGTATAATGGTATTCAGTTGTAAAATAAGTTCTTAGACAATGTCCACTTCGAACCATTGGAGAACATCATTTCACAGGACTAGTCTGTACACGTCCCTTTGCTATGATTTATTTTCATATACAATTATGAAGGTGTGTCATATTAATATTTATTTTATAATTTTAATGTAGAAGAGTGTATTTAAGTCACCATGGTATCAGATGAAAGAATATATAATGTTTAAAACTTTCATTTACAATTGGTGTCTAAGTGCCAACATTTTTCCAGATAGTTATGCTTGTATAACAACAAAATATACTTAGTGATCATACTTATGTAAATATGTTAGGCAGTGTTCACATGGAAGCAATGAAGAACAGCATATTACAGGCCCCAGTCAGCACACAGGTCAGTAGTGACTCATAACCCTGTAGGTCTATTTGGTAAGTCGCATACTGTGATTCATTTTCATTCAAAATTAGGAACATCAACAATAACATTTCTATTAATAATTTGAACCAGAAGTTTATATACTACTGAAGAGCATCAAATGGAAAGGCAAATAATGTTCCAAAATGCTATACTAATAGCTGACTGCTAACTACCACCACTTTATCAATGAAAATATCCTAAAATAACCATATTTATGTTAATATCTTAGAGTTTGCACTTGTAAGTATTGTTGAATAGAATTTTATAGGCCCAGGCAGCACAAGAATTTAAGAACACCTCAAGATATAAATCAGATAGTCTGTAAATGTGATTCTGTAAATTGTTTTGATTCAAAAATATGAATATGTGTGGTATTAATGCCTGTACTACAGCTACTGCATCGTATAACTAGTATATATGATAATTTATGGCATTAATTAAAATCTTGAATAATGCTGGGATGCTTCTTACTGCTTTCTGGTGTCTGAATACCACCACTTTGAAAAAATGTTTACTAATAAATAATGCATTCATGAATATGTGCATATATTATGTAAATATTGCAGACAGTCCCCCGGATTCAGCAAGCCCTGCATGGTGTGCAGGACTAGTGCAGGAGCTACAGCAGGCAATATGTCTGCCGTGCGATCCAGGAAGAAGCTGCAGGGATATGCACGAGCGCTCCTGCACTAGTCCTGTATGCAAATTACCCCATTTGCAGGTGAACTCCATGCAAATGAGATGAATTTGTGATCCAGGAAGGTGGAAGCCAGCCGTGTAGGACTAGTGTAATCTGCAGAAATGTACCTGGTTAGTAACCGAGTACATTTCTGCAAACTACAAAACGGAGACATGTCAGCTACAAATAAAGGGTGGATATTATGTAGAAAGCATGCCAATGGCCAAATATATGGCCATTGGCATGGAAAACATTTTCAAAAATAAAAAAAATTAACTTTTATTTGTTTTTAGCCGATCTTAGCTGTCTAAGCATGGGGCAGCAGCGCACAAACAGGATTGGGCGAAAAATAAAATAAAAACCCAAAAATAAGCATTCTAACCAAAATCACTATTCTGCCATTATACTCAATGTCAGGCAGAAGACAACATGGCCAGTGAATAGTGGTTGCTAAGGGGGGAGGCTCAGTGTGGAACCTGTAATTATGCATCAGCAAGCAATCCTATGCAAATGAGGGGACTGATACTGAATCCCAGATTTCCCTGCATGCTAGTCAGCACCCAACAGTGTAAGAGCAGGAATAGCTTGGAGGAAGCCTAGGAGTTAGCTGACTTCATAGGGGGTGTGTCAGGCATATTGTAAGTAGATTGGAGCCCTATGGCTCGGGTTTGACCATAGCTTAGCAGAGCTAAGCAAGGGTGTGTGTCTGAGGCTGCCTAGCACTCTTTTCATTGGCTAAGTGGGTGTGCACTCCGGGCACCGCTTTTTAAAGGAAAAAAAAAGTAAACCAGGAAATAGCAGTTCTGTGCACATTTGAGCACTGTGTTTGCGCGGCGCACCCCCAGGCTTAAACAGGAAGACAGTGGGAAGGGAAAACAGCAATAGGAAGGTAATCTAGGAGAACTAGCATTGCTGGCAGGTGAAATGTATCAGAATCAGCCAATTACATAGGCAGCAGACCAGCCCAGCCCAGAACACTACTATAAACTATGCAAACACCTTTCCCTCTGTTTTTTCCCCACATACTCTACACCACCGGTGTATACAAGTGGGGGAATTTTAACAAAAAATACAACAAAATGATAGGGGCTACAATAGCTATCATACATCAACATGTGGAAGAGGCTGAGGGTGGTGAGGATGAGAATGCTTTTGACTAACCCACAGGGAGGAGACAGAGAAGAGTGTACAGACCCAGGGTAACCTACCAGGTTTTACGTGAACTGGAGATAGTGGAACGCTATAGGGTAAAAGGGATCTCCTACAGCAAATTGTTGAGCTGTGCCGGCCACGCCTCACACACAGAACTAACAGAGGGGAACCCATCCCAGTGGATAACAAGGTATGTGTAAACCTAAGAATACTAGCTACAGGTACCTTCCAAAGGCCAACTGGAGATATAATGGGAATCTCACAGTCATCAGCATCCAGGGTACTCCAGCAGTTCCTGGATGCCATGTGAGCACATGCCTCTGAGCACATATATTTCCCCAACAGCTATGAGGCATTGGCCAGCAATATGCACCTCTTCCACCAAATAGCAGAATATCCTGAGGTAGTGGGTGCTATAGACTGCAGGCACATATGCATCAAAGCACCACCTGTTGAGCGGGGTAGGATCTACATCAAGGGCTTCTCCTCCTTCAACTGCCAGGTCATGTGCGATGTCCAGGGCATTATAATGAATGTGTGCTGGCTGCCCTGGAAGCTATCATGATTCTCACATCTGGCATCTGATGCAGCTGTACCAGAGATTTGCCAGTGAGGACATCCCTTACGGTCACCTAGTGGGGGATGCTGGTTACGCACTCGAGCCGTGGCTGATGACACCCATCAGAAATGCACACACACCCAAACAAGAACTCCATCATGAGGCACACACACAGACCAGAGTTGTAATAGAGTGTCTGTTTGGGATGCTCAAGTCACTGTTCCGGTGCCTAGACACATCCGGTGGAGCCTTGCAGTACTCCCCAGCTACATGTACTTAAATTGTCATTGAATGTGCCATGCTACACAATATGATCCTGCAGAAACAGCTGCAGCAGGGACAGCATGCTGAAGGGCCACACAGCCCCCCATCACTGCCAAGGCCTGCAGGCATAGAGTGACATGGAGGAGGAACAACCTGAGCCTGCCCCAGTAGGCAGAAGGAGGCATGCCCAGTATGCCCTGGCCTTGGTAAAGAGGCAATGCATAGCACATACACTGACACAGGAGGGACCCAAGGAATTACACCACTCTCTAATGCGCACATACAGTAAAAGGGATGTCAAACATGACACTACCTGTGCTCAACCATGTATAGGGAGTGCACTATGTGCATCCAACATAGGCAGCCCTCCAGCGCCATCCTCAATACTAGCACACCCACAAGGTAAGTCACTCTCCTTACCAATTGCCAAATGGAGTAGTATGTGTTGTTACTTGTATCTATGGTATGGATGTGAGTATGCAAGGGAATTGGGTGGCTGAATGGGATGCCAGCAGATAGTAGACACCTATAGTGGCACCATGAGATCTGTAACAAATACTGGTGTCGCCATAGTAGACAGTACTACACATGGTGAAAAAACCCACTGCAGGAAATGTGCTGGGCCACATGTGTGTCCATATGACTCACACATGCCAGTCAGGGAGGTTCACATACCCAACAACAGTCTCAGACAGCAGGACAGGTGTAGACAAACACAAAAAAAGGCTGTGCTAAGGCCTATGAATGATGGCTATGGGTAACCACCTCCCCCAGGCCTACACAGACAGACTACATCAGGTCAGGCAGTGGTATGTTAGTTATGAAGGGTAGGAAGTCAGAAACTGATATGTAGGTCAATCAAACCTAAGAGCTGTAGTACACTGATATGCCTCTAGTCAGCATGATAGGTTAGAATACAGGATGAAATGGAGTAACTAACATACCAGTACAGTCATAGCAAATGTGTACAAGTGTCAGGTGTGCCCCTCATCCTATGTAGAAATGTAGAAACGGTCAGGTGTGCCCCCTCAATCCTTGATAGAAATGTAGAAACAGTCAGGTGTGCCCCTCCAATCCTGTGTAAAATGTAGAAGTAGTCATGTGTGCCTCCCAATCCTATGCAGAAATGTTGTAACAGTCAGGTCTGCCCCTCCCTCAATCCTGTGTAGAAACAGTCAGGTGTGCCCCCCAATCCTATGTAGAAATGTAGTAACAGTCAGATGTGCCCCCATTCCTATTTAGACATGTAGTAACAGTCTGGTGTGCCCCCCAATCCGATGTACACAGGTAACAGTCAGGTGTGCCCCCCCTCAAATCCTATGAAGAAATGTAACAGTCAGCTGTGCCCCCCTCCAATCTGATGTAGACATGTAATAACATGTTTGTGTAGGTATAATACCAGTGGAGCACATATGACCTGAGGTGGCCAAGGTAGCAGGACAGATTGTAGCATGTGTACAATATGAAGGTATGCGTGTGTTAGGTTGGTGTATGTTTCATATTGTGTGAGAGTGGTCAGTATGTATGCATGTTGAGGTTTGACCTGGTGGCCATTATCCACTACTGCCAATGACAGGGCCAAGTCTTCACAACTGTAGTGCCAAAGACAATTCCCCCCAGTATAACATATGCTAGCAGTAAGCCATTGTAAATGTATGGTGGTAATATGTGTCACCATCTGAAAGATGGACATGGCATGACTGTTGGGCTAGATATACAAGCAGTACATAGGGAAAAGTACTCCAGACATGCAGTATATAATGTGTAACCATGAAATGGACACACCCTTGGAATTGTACATACAGGTATGCATCACATTGTCTTGGCTTGTAGTAGAGAATACCGATGTTGTCTGGCCGAACACTTGTATATCACAAAAGGTGATAGGACTGATGTATTGGGAAATGGCTGATGTCCCTGCACAAGCCAACATAACTGGAATGCCCGATGCATATTTGTGAGTCAGATGCAAGTAGTGTCCATAGCACACATGCACCCAGCTCACCCAAACACCACACACAGGTACCTCTCTGCTGTTAGGAATGGGTACAATATGTCCCCTACCTGTGTATGGCAATAGCAAAAGAATGCAGCATGCAGTGCTGGTGTCCCATGTTGGTGTGTCCCTAGCTGTAAGTAGCAACCCTGCCAGCATCCACACCACCTTATCAATACTGCTAGAAAGTATTGGCATGAACACCTAGCACACCTACCCTGTCAACCCAGGGGAATATACTGTATGACAGTCTGGGACTGTAGGACTGATAGAATGCAATGGCCTACTACAGCTGGCCTGAATCACCACTAAATGGCCTACAGGTCTCTGCAAAAGGCCTGTGTCTCACCTGTACTGCCAATGTATGGTGTGTCATGGACATCCAAATAACAACATAACACACTCCACATAAGCCATATCATATGCAAGGTCATGTGAACAAACAACAGTAACATGTCCACTATGTCCCACTGCATAAACTGTGAACCAACAAAAACACAGCTGTGATGAGGTGATAACTATAAGGAAAGTATCAGAGAATGTATGCATAACGTATGGAAGAGGACAGAATAATAGAGGGGGGGCTGGGAGCATGGGCAGCATTGAATGTGCAAGTTCCGACACACAGCCCTGTGCACATACTATCCCTGGCTGCAAACACAAAAACGGGTGGCTATAAACTTGCCCATACACCACAGTAGTGGTAATGTCTTGACTTATGATCCCTGCCTCTGGGTAACCTGTGTGAATCTGTACAGCTGTGAGGTATTGCCACAACAAGATAAGGCCATATTGTCATGTCAATAGATGTACAAGTATGTGATCCTCTGCCAGCACTGTACCAAGGTGCTGAACTGGATACACAGACCCAGCAGCAAGTGTCTGCAGCTCTCCCTCCAGAATGGCATAACTTTCCATGAATATGTAGGCTTTTATCACAATACTGGACACAGCTGCATTCACACTGTGAGCAAAATTGTCCACCTGATAATACTTGAAGACATAAAACATCACGGTGTATAACAGTACACATGTCTGAATATCTCTGCTAACACCAGTACCATGTAGCAGAAGCAGCACAGACACAATCACCTACAGTACACACTATCCCTTGCACAGTGTGACCCCATATTGCCAACTGATCTACAGATAACCTTCTGAAACAGTTTCCTACCTGTAAGTGCAGAACACAAAGGTCTGCACTGGAGTACAAGCTACCTGGAATGGATCCACACATTCAATACAGAAGGGAATATTGGGCATGTTCACACACTTAAACAAATGAAGCCCATGTATGCCAACAACAGTGGACCATACATATCTGACAGTTGCAGATGTTAGTGCATACACTCTTCAGTATGGACTAGTCATGCTTTGCACACACATTGGATAGGAATACACACATATATCCAAGGACAACACATTGTAATATGCCAAAAGTACACATACATAGATTTGTGGAAGAGAGTGACAGTGACAACGAGCCTATCATCATGAGGCATGTCCCACCCACCACTGGTATCCCTCACCATTACAGACTCTGTGGTGCAAGTGCTAGCTGTTCAACATGACTGTACAAGGCAGTAGTCATCTAGCAGTTGTATACATGTACCTGCGGAATATAAACCTGTTTGTGCCTGAGTGTGGTGTGTTTACCTCTAGATGAACGGGTTATGGCTCATGCACACACACACTGCCCTCCCCATAGTCCTACTATGACAAGCCTGCTGATGTCATTCACTTTGAAATACACCTTTGGGAAAAGAGTAACCCAGTAATCTCTGTGGCACGTCCTATAACTGCATAATGCTGTAGTGTGATAAACTAGTCAGGTAGGAGTTCTAATCCCAGACATGGCAAGTGTGTGTGTGTCTGTGTAGGGAGCAATGCTTTTTAGGCTAGTCGCACTCACTACAATTCAAATGTCCTACGTTGGCAAGACTGCTGATATCACCCACTTTGAAATACACCTTTGGGAAAGGAGTAGACTAGTAATCTCCGTGGCATGTCCTATAACTGCCTAATACTGTAGTGTGATAAACTACTTAGGTAGAAATTCTAATCTCAGCCATGGCAACTGTGTGTGTGTGTGTGTGTGTGTGTGTGTGTGTGTGTGTGTGTGTGTGTGTGTGTGTGTGTGTGTGTGTGTGTCTGTAGGGAGCAATGCTTTTTAGGCTAGTCACACTCACTACAATTCAAATAACCTAGTTTGGCAAGCCTGCCGATGTCATTCTCAGTGAAATACACCTTTGGGAAAGGAGTAGCCCAGTAATCTCCATGGTGAGTCCAATAACAGCATAATGCTGTAGTGTGATGTAGTACTTTGGTTGGGGTTCTATTTCCACACATGACAAGTGTGGATGTTTGTCTGTGTAGGTCGTAATGCTTTTTAGGCTAGTCATACTCACTACAATTCAAATGCCCTACTTTGGCAAGGCTGCTGATGTCATTCACTTTGAAATACACCTTTGGGAAAGGAGTAGCCCAGTAACTTCCGTGACATGTCCTATAACTGCATAACGCTGCAGTGTGATAAACTTGTTAGGTAGGAGATCTAATCCCAGACATAGCAACTGTGTGTGAGTGTGTGTGTGTGTGTGTGTGTGTGTGTGTGTGTGTGTGTGTGTGTGTGTGTGTGTGTGTGTGTGTGTGTAGGGAGCAATGCTTTTTAGGCTAGTCACACTCACTACAATTCAAATAACCTACTTTGGCAAGCCTGCCTATGTCATTCCCAGTGAAATACACCTTTGGGAAAGGAGTAGCCCAGTAATTTCCATGGTGCGTCCAATAACAGCATAATGCTGTAGTGTGATATAGCACTTTGGTCAGGGTTCTATTTCCACACATGGCAAGTGTGGATGTTTGTCTGTGTAGGTTGCAATGCTTCTTAGGCTAGTCATACTCGCTACAATTCAAATGCCCTACTTTGGAAAGCCTACTGATGGCATTCACTGCAAAATACACCTTTGGGAAAGGAGTTGCCCAGTAATCTCCTTGGTGTGTCCGATAACTGCGTAATGCTGTAGTGTGGTATAGTACTTTGGTAAGGGTTCTATTCCCACACATGGCAAGTGTGGGCATTTGTGTGCTTTTTTACCTGTGTAGGGTGCAATGCTTTAGTGTCATTCACAGTCAGTTCAACCTCAGTTGACCTTCTTTGACAAGCCTGCTGATGTCATTCCCAGTGAAATGCACCTTTGAGGAAGGAGTACTCCAGTAATCTTCATGGCACATCCTATAACTGCGTTATGCTGTAGTGTATTAAACTAGTTAGTTTGACGTTCTAATCCCAGACACGGCAAGTGTGTGTGTGCGTGTCTGTGTTTGTCATTCATATCCTGTGTGGAGGTGGCTGTGAGTATGTAACAACTGGACTCATTGTGGAGCAGGTTTGCAAATTTCTTATATGGTGGCCCTATTATATGTCACAATGTTCACCTTACAAGGATAACATATGTGAAATAGGCGAGAGGCTGGGGTGCCAATCCATACCCCTACATGTGACATCAAGGCCTGGCGAACAAAGTTAGCAACCCTTGAATTACCCAGAGAACACTCTCAACCCATGTCTCATACACAAACACACTTGCCTGGGCAACAACCGCTATGTTGCTAGTACCCTGCATATTGCCCACAGATAGTAACTATGGTGTGATTGCAGTGGACTACAGAGGACATGGCACCCTGTCCATCAGTACAATAGGCATGTACATCCAGACAGTGTGCCTTCCCTGTGTTCCCCACTGGACACCTGCAACACCTGTGGTGCCATCAAATGTGACCCACAAAGGACATACTATGCCTTAAACACATGCCCTGTATGGACAGATGCCACTGACAACAGGGAATACCCATATCATGCTACCAGTGTAGGTGCAGGGTCAACCTGCTGTCCATTACCAGTTCCCACCACATGAGGCCAGGACTGGCACATCTGATGATGACATTCTGTGTACACAACATGTGCCAGACACCCCAGGTACAGTTCCAGATGTCACTGTACATGCATGTGGGACGTGTGCATATCCCATGCATGTGGAATGTGTGCACATCCCAGACAGCGTCAATGTCATGGACTAAAGAACACATAAATGGCAAGCATTGCACAGCAATGGCCACACACAATAGTTACCCAGGTGACTGGATGGTGAATACAATACCCACCTGTGTGGGCCAATCCAGACACTACACCCCTGAGCCACACTGCAGACCATTGTCATGTGGCCTGATGCAAAGGTATACCCTTCACCTAGCCTTATATAGCCTTCTGGAAATTCAACCACTACACACCCGTGAAGCAATGCATTCATGCATAACAGTACTGCCACCCTGTGTCTGTGTGTGTGGTGTATGATGCTTTCGACCACATTCACACTCACTACAACTCCCATTGGCATACAGTAGCATGCTGTCTGATGTCAAACACCTTCACATACCCTTTGCTCATATAATCTCTGGATAACCCCTGTGGTGCATGTGATACCTGCACATTACTGTATTATGGCAAACTAACTAGTTAGTAAGTGTATTCCTGACCCTGCCAAGTGTGTCAATGTGTATGAGTCCCTGAGAGAGTGTGCCTGTGTTGACACTGACACCTGTTCATGTGGACAGGAACGTGTACTACACCTACTATATCGCTACCATATCACTGTTCCAGATGTCACTTACTATGACATATACATTTGGTCAGCTCATCAACATGTAAGCTATGTGGCACATGCAATAATTGCATAGACATGTGATAGCAATGCATAGTCAGTCAGGGATTTGAAACCCTGTACTGGTAGGTATGTGACACAAACATGCTTAGGTTTTACTCTCCCAACCCCTCCCTGACTTACTTTGTCTCTGTCTGTCTCTCTCACTCCCTCTCTGGTGGATGTGGAGAACTACACCTGCTTTGCTTAGGCAGCAGCTTGTTTTTTGTAAGTGATGCTCATGATCAGCTGATGGCCTCTACATGAATCGCAGCCCTCCTCTAGCTGATTGCATGTGGAACAGCTGTGGTAACATTCCCATAGCCAATTGCATGGAAATACACTCCAATATCTAGGAACATCATGTTGGTGTTGGGCCCTTTTCATTCACTGTGAGCAGGACCTAGATCTGGTGTTTGGCAAACAGCATCACAGATGGATTTGGGATTTACCTCTAACAACACACAGTGTGGAAACAGGCCAACACAAAGGAGGGGGATGTGCCTGACATGACTACAGAATGTAAGTGTTGCTGTTCTGCATTTGAAGTAATGTCTGTTTAACAGGATGTGTGTGTGGATATGCCTGGTCTACATGATTTAATACCTGTCATGACAGTGCTATGTTTTTGAGGAAACCTCCATCTGCAGACTAGGCAGTGTGTGGTGCCTTTTGTTTCTTGTGTTACTCAAAGAACACCTATCTGAGAACTTCAGAAGCATAGTGTGAGGATTGCAGTCAGTACATGGTGACAGCCATGAGAGTTACTGACTTCATATCCCTCATAGGACATATGTCACAACAAACCCTGTTACAACAGTAAATGTATGAGATTATTACAGCAACATGTCAATATTGGCCCAGTGTTTGTGCCTCCAGTCACAAGTCTGTCAACCTTTGTACATACGTCATGCAGTAAGAGGTGCATATTTTCTGTACACCATCATTTATTGACATCATATCTGATAACAAGCCAGTAAGATATCAGACTGCTACACATGTTATGTATAGTAGGGGTTATATTTGAGGACGTAACCTGGGCATTCTGTGGTTGTGAGTACAGTACTGAGGTCTGTGTACTTATGGTGATTGTCGACAGTGTGCATATTGCAAATATGTACCTTGGCCTGTGTACAGATTGTGATAGATGTCATTTTTCTTGGTCCTGTTCTATCTAATGTTACATGCTGCTCCAGTGTATGGTACCCTATCGGTTTACATGTTTGTAGGGCCAAACACACACATGTCCCATACCACAGACAGGCATTGGACCACACTGTGTAGTGGCCCAGTATATGTAGGGTTAGTGTGTGAGTGGCAGATATGAGGATGGTGTTGATCAGACAGTCCATATACTGTAATATTACGCTAGCTTACCATATGTGGCTGTGGCTGTGTTCACATTGGTTGTGGGTATGCACTTTCACACAGGTGTCTGTTACTCTGTGCTGTGACATGCCTGTAGAGCCTGATATATTTGCAGGTACATGTGTATTCCCCCATAAGAAATGTAGGCCAGTGTTGTGGCAGTCTGCCTGTAGTTTGCACAGTGCTCTGGTACATGCCTAGCAGCTTAGTGTACTTACCCAGTGTGATGTTATGTCCATATATTTACCAGATGTACTGCTGCTGGGCCAGCATAACTGTCATGAATTTCTGACAAAGCAGTGGGATGCTGCACAGGCGTATGTCACTAACTAGTGGGTAGTATGTGGCCATGTGACCTCTGCACCAGCAGTTATTATGAGTCATGACAGACAGAGGTGTGTGAATGCATAACCTATGTGGGCATATGTATTCCAGTATTTACGTGATATACCCACCTACATGGCTGTTAACATCCACATTGTCAGGCTTGGTCCACATGTCTTGCACTAAGGGGGGTTCTGTGTATAATTCTGGACTGACCAGAGTGTGTCAGACTGCCCACATTTGTTGGCCATATCTCTGCTGTAGTCCACAGGATCGTTACTGTGCTAGGAGTGGTACTGTACTATGATGTCCTTAGGATGTCTGTCAGTAGCCAATGGTGCACATGTTAAATGTGACCTCCCACAGACAACCCCTATTACAGTAGCAACAGTCTACATATATAACTGCAATACATACCGGACATCCCCTTGCACTAAGAGGTTGGGACTATTGGGGGTGAGGTAAGACTCCACTGCATGTTCTGGACATATGGTGAACATATATGTACCTATAATTATCCATATATCTATATAGATATATACACATATACATATCGACATACATAGATGGATATATATATTTACACACATATATATATATATATATATATATATATATATATATATATATATATATATATATATATATATATATATATATATATATATATAATGTAAACACTCAAATTTATACATATACACAGCAATATATGTCTACACATATACAGATATAGATACATATGAACATATGCTTATGGATATCTACATATATACTGACAGTAATAGGTATATACAAAGAGATCTACACATGGCCATATATATGATGCACTATACAGATGTGTATACAGACATATGTATGAATATACATGAGTATGTACATGTAGACACATATCAACATATGTATATGTATATATCCATATTCCTGTCATGTTTAAACATCACGGTTGTGTATACCTTCCCAGATGTATCTCTCCATATGTATCAGATATGTGTACATTATGATTAAACAATATATGTAATGCAACAGTCATATTAATAACAAGTACTACACAATTGTGGAAGTAAAGGCAATTGTTCAATACTAATCAATACGTGTATTGACAGATATATTGGAAAAACAACAGCTGTCTTCACAGTGGTCATGGCGTAGTGGTTAAGTGTTGCAACTGTAGTGTACAGGGTCCTGGGTGCAAGGGCTGTTCATTTTGTTGCTGGGCAGAACAAGGTATGTTGGATACAGAGTGGTTAAAGCAGTTTTGAGCAGCTTTAAGCATGTTTGCATGGGTTTGCATGAAGCTAAGCTGTGCTAAGCTACAGGTAAATATATGGACGCTTACACAGTGTAGGCTTTGCTAACCAGTGCGCAAATCAGCTTAGCTGTTATATTGGAGCAATGTTGATACCTGCTAAGCATGGTTTAGCCCTGGTAACCAGTTCACACCACCCAGTCCGATAACATAGCAGGGTAATGACATCTGTAATAAGTATATGTAATGCCATATACAATACATGCTCCTATGTGCTGTCATTGCAATAACAAGGGGTGTGTGTCATGTTTGGGACACACATGTATATGAGGCCTATACAGCACTGTTATACATGTGAATGTGTTACATACAGGCATAGTAGCCAAGGGTATGTGCTGTCATGCTGGCATGTGGTGTATCCTGGCGGTACTACTGTTGACAGTGCTTTCCCAGGCAAGAGTAGAGTGCTAATTGTAGTACTGACAACAGGCACACCTGCAAGCATAGCTGGACTCTGAGGCCTCCCTGTTGTTTCCCTGGTGTGTGAGCTGTGTCACAGTATATATCCCTTACTGGATAATGATCTGACATGTGGAATGTAACAGTAGACTACCCTCTGTACTGCACATGTTAGTGAGGGCATCCAACATGTAGTTATGGCATATATATTACTGTCAAACGTCTATCTGTCAACACATTCATCGTACTGTATAGCTACTTGCCAAGCTGATGACTGTCAGTCCCTGTACAGATGTGAAGATGATAGGTATGGGATATGTACAGACAACCTATGCTTGATTGACACTGACATGTCTGCCCAGCTGTGTAAAAACTGGCACATATAGGAGACAACACCCTGTATGCACCATATGCCACGGGTACCTCCATTACACTACCACAGTCAACAGAACATGCTTGGGTACAGGACTCCATCACAAACACTAACCATGTGTTGTAATACATGTTGCATACACGTCAACTTGATCACCTCAGTGGCCATGTGCAGGAGGCACTTGGAGGATTGGGTGATGCATGTCACTCTCACCCTGAGGGTCACCACAGTGGTGTCTGTCGATAGATTTTCTGCTGCCACATGGCAGGTGGCAGGATACCACTGTGCACACATCCCCTGCACAACACATCTCTCCATGGACAATAGCTAGATACACAGCTATGATCACCTGCAGCGATGCACCCTAGTACTGACACATGTATGCGTGTGCATTACTGAGTATAGCAGTGTCTGTGTGTTAGCACAGTTGTACTTAGGAATTCCATGAGGGCCTTCACAACCATCACAACACCCATTACCATAGTTAGTTGTGGCTGCTGCTGTATGGGACATTACATGTACCCTGTTACACTCCTCTCCCTACCAGCTACACGAGACTTGCAGTACCGGCACAACAGTGTTGTACAAATTGGTCGATAGGCATGGGGTACCCATTGAGTTCTGGCAAGTGTGTGTATGTGTGCATGTCTTTATCTGTAGAATACAGCATTCTGAGGCCACATACTCCTATTGCAATACCCATTGCCACACATTAGTACAGATCGTGTTGTTGCTGCCCATAGGTGAGGCATGATAGTGCAACACCCCACTATGCCTGTAGTACGTACATTAGATGCATATCCCTGTAGTATCACTGTTGGGATATACAATGGTTTATATTGCAATCGTGGGCAATGTGTGATGGTGGGTATATCAGAGTAATGTAAATCCAAAAAGTATCCAGCACAAGGGAAAGATGAAAATATTTCTAATATATTTTTTCATCTTTCCCTTGTTCTGGATACTTTTTGGATTTACATTACATTGGTTTGATCCATGCACTTTGTCTTCCCTGCGTATTTTTGGTTGGGTATGTCAGAGTGTCATCATGAGCTTCAGGGAGTACAATATCCACTGGGGGACATGTGTGCTGTGTACACTGTCATTACACCAAGGTACACTCGGTATATGTCCCATGTACCACTTTATGGTTACCACTGTCACTATCAACCATACAGGTAGCTGATACCACAATACAGCCCAGTTATGCCTGTGCTGTGTGCAGCCTACCTGTAACACATTGGGCACACGGTCAGGTTAGTTAGCAGCGATAGGCCCAGGTCTCTCGGACGTGTGTTTGCCTGTTATGTGTCTGTTAATGTGTGTATGAAGGTATGTCACACTATATATTGTCCATATACACCCTTTATATCCCTGATTAGCATACTGTACATGTCTGGGAATGTTCTGCATGTAACATGTAACCTGGAACACACCTCACCCTACATAATGTGTGCAATGAAAGCCACACTCTTCAGTAGCACCACATACCTAGGTAGGGGTCTAGTCCCAATGTTGCCAAGTAAGAGTGTGCATGTATGTGGATGGATCTACATCAGGTTGCAAATGATACACTTCCCAGCGGGTCACCTGTCCATGTGGCACAGGCAATAACTGTTATTCAAACATATGACATGTGTTCAACTGTACCCCAGATATGTCACAGCTATGGTGTCACCACAGTACCACACCCTTTGTAGAATATGACTGCAGACCATCCTCCTGCTGACACATGTACACCTACAACACAAATAGATAACATTATGGAGACCACAATCAACCAGTGTTACTAACAGCTATAATGCATCATTGCTGGATGTCTATACTACCTGACATGTATGCATTAAACTTTACTCCTGACTGCATTACTTTGGTACACTGTAGTACAGTCACCGTGTGCATCAGAACCATATTAGCCTGTCCCTGCACCAATGTTATGGAAGTCAGGGATGTGGCACAGGTATCATCATATGAACAGGGTGTGTTTTTGGTTTGCCAGAGGCCAAGGGTGGGCCATAAATTTGACACCATGTGTGTGGGTGAGGGGTGTAATGAGTTGAACTGGGTGTGGTGATGTAGTGTGTGTAGGTATGGGGTTGCCCTAGGTGTGTTCGTATAGTGTGTGGGTATGCATGCACACAGTTCTGCCATGTGGTTGCCCTACACAGGTGTTTATGGACAGCTCGAGACCATACCTGGCAGGGTGTGCAGTTCACTGCCTCTGGCCTTGGACATGTGGACTGTGCCTGCTAGGGGTTTCATGGGCACATCCAGGTACAGGCCTCGATATGCTACTCTCCACTGGTAAAGACAGATATATGCTTGAACCAAGTCCCTCCTGGGACTGGCAGGACCATGTGCTCATGGCCTACTGTGGTGTGGTATGGACAACACCCGCAGGGTTGA
>NC_056726.1:899743754-899767293 GCF_019279795.1 Protopterus annectens | reverse complement strand
TATATATATGGGGTACATTTAGGCATCAGGTCCACAATCTCAAAGCAGCTTCCTGCACAGCTGCACTGTTCTGCCTTGTTACAACACAGACAGGTGCCACATAAGGACACAGCCTAACATTAGGGGGGTATATGTAGGGCCAGATTGCAGGTAACCCTATTACACACCTATGTCATTCCAGCATGCTACAATACAGATTAACCTGAGTAACCTGCAAGTGGTGGGCTGTGGAACCCACGTGTCCATCATTATGGCATTACTTCCACCACCAGCTAATGGCCACAGTAATATACATACTTCTCATTACACAATACACACTATGATGGCGTACATCTTATCAGTCAGTGCTGCTCTGCACAGTTGATGGGTATGGCCCACTACCCACAGGGACAGACTCTATTGTCCATAGCAGTTGTTACATCATTACAACACCTGATGGCACATATAAATCATTCCACATCATCTATTCCATTATTATGGACAAAGTACTACAGTCAATTACATACATATATACTTCATATACCTGTTGTGAGAATGAGGTCTTTTCTAGATAGTGTCCTTGTAAGGATTTTTGTTTTGTTCTCCTTTGGCTTGGCCTTTAGCCAGCTTTCTTAATTAGTTTGTTCGATTGTTTGTTTGATTCACATTCAATTTCACTTTCTTTCACTTGCTCTCTCTCTCTCACTCTCTCTCCAGTAAATGGATTGAGTTGCTTTGCATAGATTGCAGCATGGCTTTCATAGGTGATGCACATGACCAGGTGATGGCCTCTGCACCAATCAGTGTCCTTCACTTGCTACCTGCATGCAGCATGCTGTGTAGTACTTCCAATTACCACTGTTATGACAAACTACTACTATAAATCCCTACATCATATGGGCATGGTCCCTTTACCTTTCCTGTATGGTGGACATCCTTCATGTGTGTGGGCAGTAGTGTTACAGACAGCAGGTAGCAATACCTCTTACAAGAGAACTTGCACACTCAGGCCAGCTACATATTTGCATGAGGTTCCAGAACTATATACAGAGTGTGATTAGTATTGTTGTATGCATTGTATAGCACCAGTGTTATAGGGTTGTGTGTACATACTAGGTTAACATGGAATGCAGTCTGCCTGCATAGCTCTCAACTATGGGCCTATCCACTTGATGGCCAGAGGTGTGCCTGTTGTGTTTTGTCTGTCCACCAGACAGGTCTTGTGACAGATATATCACTGGCAGTGTGTGTGTTGAGTGCTATCAGTACATGGCTACATCCATTTGTGTTTCTAACTTCATATTCCTGACTAAGGGCATATTGCAAACTATCCTGTAACACAAGTGACTTGTTTAGTGTATGACAACACTATTTCACATATGGGCCTGTGTTCCAGCCTCTGTCCTCCACCTACATATCAGGCTTTGTCCATATAACATGCTGTCAGGGTTGTTATGCAATGGGCTGTGAATATGTCATGCTGCCATTCCTGCCATCATTCCACTGCTGTTGTGGCCCCCACATATATTGTGGGGTTGGGTCCATATATGTGTGGGCTTCATCTACACAATACATGTGTGCCCTTATGCAGTCCAGAGGCCAGTGTATGTAACAGTGGTATATGGCCCTGTGTGTCTGTCTATAGGTGGGATGCACCATAATTAGCCAAGAATGTTGCAAAATGTGGGGTATCAGGGGTAACCTGCCTTAAGGTATCTGGATGTACATTACCATACAATTCACCTTGGGTAAATGCAGGCCTTCTGCTTCCTGCCATACAGACTGTTCTGTTTGTCAGTGTGATTGTGATGGCATCAGGTGTGCCTTGTTATGTAACAGATACATCACATTGTGTCAACTGAGGTCTTTACCCCCTAGGGATTGTGTACAGAGTGTAGATAGGGGTTATTGAACTATACATCTGCATTACATACTGTTGACTTGATTGTTATCCTGTGGCCCAGTATGTCTTTACTGTTGTACTATTTGAAGGCCTTGGCCTGGACAGCAACATATGTAAACCTTTCCAGAATATTGTATTAATTTTTCTGTTTGACAGTTGCATTACTCTGTTTATATGTATTACAGAGTCTAAGCATTTATATCACATGGCATATACAACTGTTATAGTACACAAATAAAGCTTTCCCATGTATGCAGACCTGTGTGTGGTGTTATATCCTTTGACCTCTCTGTGGGTATATGTTGCAGGCAGCAATTGTCATTTGTATGGGTGGCTCATACAGTGCCCAGTTGGTAAGGTGGCAACTGTAGGCATAGTGGCTGTTTCGTATTATGTGCACCCTCTACATATGTATCTTCCTATACATATCTGTGTGTGTGTATGTGTACTTACATATCTCTTGTAAATTCTTTATGGTAGCCAGACTGTACTGCACAGTATGTTACTGATACCAGCCTGACATCATACAGGTGGGATGGAATACTGTTAACATCTTGTGCCCATGTTGTGTCAGGTCCTGGTTATGGGATTTGCAACAGCTGGTATTGTATTGCAGGGCAGATGTGTTCAGCTGTGGGTGGGGATATCTATAAGTACAAGACGTATGTTGCTTGGGCCCCCTCACCACCATTAATGGTGCATGTGGTCATATATGTTTTTGTTATGTTCTCTTTTATATCTATAGTTACATGTCTGTATATACATATATAGATATATAGTTATGCTTATATATATATATATATATATATATATATATATATATATTGCTGCATATATATATATATATATATATATATATATATATATATATATATATATAGACCTATATATATCTATAGATGTATGCATATGTGTGTGTATATATATATATATATATGTATATATATATATATATATATATATATATATATATATATATATATATATATATATATATATATATATATATATATATATATATATATATATATATATATATATGTGTGTGTGTGTGTGTGTGTGTGTGTGTGTGTGTGTGTGTGTGTGTGTATATATATATATCTATATCTACATGTAGATATATATATATACACACCTATATATATATATATATATATATATATATATATATATATATATATATATATATATATATATATATATACACACACACACATACATCTACATGTTTAAATACATTTCCTGTACTGTTGAATGACTGTGCTGGATGATATGTTTGTAAAAACGTGAGGGTTATGTATATCTCATGTGGCTTATTGGTAAATCACTTTGGCTACGGTGTACAGTGTCCTGGGTTTCAGTCTGGCAGAGGCTGTTTATTTTGTTGCTGGGCAGAACAAGGGCCGTTAGATACAGAGTGATTAAGGCACTTTTAAGCAGTTGTAAGCGGGTTTGCATTGGTTTGGGCGGAGTGAAACGCTGCTAACTTCCGGTTACTGTTCCTTTACTCAGTTCATAGGTTCATAGGTTCATACTAGGCTATCTGCCCGAGGGCATTTACAAGCCTAGCCCATAGTTTTGTGGCTTACGCCACCCCTTTAGTATGGGGAACTATACCCATTATTTTGCTGTGCCTCTGTTGAGCAGTGACACTGAGGTAATCCCTGGGGTATATCTGCGATCTCCCATACATTGGTCAAGATTTCTCTTGAACAAGGCCAGCGAGGTGCTCTGCCTCACATATACCGGGATTTTATTCCACATGGAGTCTTTGGGTGATGAATCTATCCCTCCAGCACGTCCTATTAATAGCCGTGTCGAGGTTTAAGTCTCCCGCCCTTGTGGCTCTGACGGATCTAGATTTTTTGAGGTGAAGCATATTCATCAAATCTGGGTTTGACATGGCCTTGTATGTTAGGCAAAGGTCACCTCTGAGCAAGCTTCTAAACTGCTTAACCTGTGTAGGTATTACTCACTCCCACACAAACAGGCTTTAGCCCACTTACTGCTGCTTAAAAGTGCTTACTCCCGCTTACCCCTGCGCTAGTTTCTTTAAAAGAAAAGAAAATCGGGTTGATAAGAAAGTGGTGAAAAAGGGGCACAAAGAGGGAAAGGCAGTACGGAAAATAGCTAGGGATGTGCAGGAAGGTTGTAGGGAAGGTCCATAGCTGCCCATTTCTTCTACAGCAACAGCTGTGTATATCCAATGAATTTGGAAGTAGATTAGGATACTCAAACCCCTGAGAGAGGGGTGAGGACAACAATAATATGTTGTGATGCCAATTAGACCAGATTACTTGTGTCCAGTGGACACGTGTGTGAAATGGACAGCTATGCATGGGGTGTGATTTTTTTTTTTGGGAACAGATTGCCCTTTTTTTCATGTGAGAGTGGGATGTTGGGGAGGGATAGTAGGTATATTTGGGGAGGTAGGTTGGGAAGGTTAACAGACAAGTCAAACAAGACACATACAGGGGTGGTATATGACACATGTGTGGGGTAAACACCTTGATGGGAAGGGGTGTTTGGAAATCGGAAGCCCATGAGCCCCCTAGTGGAAACACTGGGACTGAGGTCCCCACCCATGGGTAGCTACCCCTGCACCTTCACAGCCTTGAAGGTGACTGTGCTGGGGGCTGAGTCGGAGAGCAAGGTCAACCCTCTAGTCCCAACAAGCAGCCCTCGAGCTGACATAGGAGAGATCTGACCTCCCTGCGGAGCTCGCTATGTACCACAACCCATACCAGCCGACAGGTAACAAGTTCCTGTCCATGCTCGCTCCTGAGGGGGCGACTCCTATCCCCTGAGGCGGTTCCACCTGAAGGTGGTACAGGACCATCAACTGATGAGGAGGTCCCGGGTTGGGCCCCAGACATACTGGTGCCCTGTGCCACCGCCAGCTGAGGTGGGACAGGTGGGTCTGCTGGGATCCGCATTCCCATAAGTGCTATGGTGTTTATGTTTTATCAACATATGTGGCTTACTAATAGTCAACACATTCCAGGATTAGGTATAACAGCATGCATAGATATTCCAATTAACCCAGACACCAGATATGGAACAGTTGCATAGCAAACAGAACACATGCATATATGGGACCACAGTGGTAATTACAACAGCATGCAGGTACATTGATGCACCATGCCACCATGCATAGAAACAGATTTAAATAATTATCAAACAATTGGACATATGTCCCAACATTACAGTTAAGTCAGCACGTACCAGTTTAGTCGGGTATTTAGTTTATTGTTGCAGATATGGTGGGGGAGAGAGAAAGATGTCAATTAACAACTAGTATATTCCTGTAGTTTGCATTACTTTCTTAGACAGTGCTGTTATCTGTACCTCAAAAGTATTACCACACAAACCTATTGCCTTACTTTGGACAGTAGTATGGCTGTCGACAACTATATACATGAACTGGTTTTATCTGGAGTATACACCTCTTACCTGGTATACCTGTGGAGGAATTGTTTGTTAACACTAGCTAACTGTTTTTACACATACTCTCAGATTCCAAGTTGATGTTATGCACATACCTGTCCATCTCTTTTTGCACAGACTCTGGCCATGTCTTGACCACATGCAGGTGAACTGGCACATATTTAGACTATTACCCCCTTCAACCTTTACTCTCTTAAACAGGATTTTCTAGACAGTTATATTATGTTGCACAGTGTGGGTGACAGTGCTGAGTGATACCTTATTATTCAGAGCAACTGCAACACTCACAATGCCATACAATACCAGAGTAAACAGTACCAGTACAGGGTATCAATCTTTTATTTCTAGGCACAGTGTTCATATCTGATGGACCTGTGGGAGTAATGTTTGTTAGCACTACCTGAATGTTGCCACACAAATTACCAGAATTCACATTAGTATTATGCACATACATCTCACTCTGTCACTGTACACACTCTGGTCACAGCTTGACAACATGGGGGTGTAGATTATACCTACTTGGCTTATTACTCTCATAACATTTGGGGGAGTTGCTAGTGTGACAGGTTTGTTCTTATCGATGTGTGACAATCAGTTGTATTTCCTGTTTGCTGCCTAAATATCTGGGATCATCTCACAGATTTCCCAGGGGGACAGGGGGACAGGCAGCAGATATGGGCCAATATACTGGACATTCTGGACATATCTGTACAGTTGTGGGGTATGATTCTGTATGCAGCCTTCTTCCACTCCCAGGATTCAGACCATGACAGTGTCTGCTAAAACTAAAACACCGTCCATCACAGTTGTGTGTGCTGTATAGATATTGCTATATATCTCTTATCTGATTTCTGTCTATAATTCTCCTGTGGTTTTACATTATGTCCTTGTATTACAACACTCTTATACAGGATTTCCTAGACAGTTATATTATGTAGCACAGTGTGAGTGACAGTGATGGGAAATTCCTTATTATTCAGAGCAACTGCAACAGTAACAATGCCATACAATACCAAAGTAAACAGTGCAAGTACAGGGTATCAATCTTTTATTTCTGGGCACAGTGTTCATATCTGACGGACCTGTGGGAGCAATGTTTGTTAGCACTACCTGAATGTTGCCACATCAAGTACCAGATTCTACATTAGTATTATGCACATACATCTCACTCTGTTACTGTACACACTGTGGTCACTGCTTGACAACATGGGGTGGTGTAGATGGGACGTACTTGGCTTATTACTCTCATCACATTTTGGGGAGTTGCTTGAGTGACGGGTTTGTTCTTATAGATGTGTGAAAATCAGTTGTATTTCTTGTTTGCTGCCTATATGTCTAGGATCATCCCACTGATTTCCCAGGGGGACAGAGTGACAGAGAGCAGATATGGGCCAAATTACTGGACATTCTGGACATATCTGTACAGTTGTGGGGTATGATTCTGTATGCAAACTACTACCACTCCCAGGATTCGAACCGTGGCTGTGTGTGCTAAAAATACAACAGTTCATATCTCAGTTGCATGTGCTATTTGAATTTTGTTGTTTATCTTTTCACTGTTTTCTGTCTATATCTCTCTCATTTCTACTAAATGACCTCTGCGGATTACACCAGTCATATACAGACATTCCTACACATTTTATTTATGTTGCACAGTGTGGGTAACAGTGCTTAATGCAACGGTACTATTAAGTGATTGCAAATCTACATTACCATATGATACCAGAGTAAACACATGCAGTCCAGCATTTAGACCTTTATTGTCAGGCTATTATGCTTTTATTTACATACAACTTATATGAGACTCTTCCTGCCATTTTCTCTGGTGTATGCAGTACTTGCCTTAAACAATACAGGTTTTATACAGGCAATTAACTTACTAATACTTTTAGATTTATTTCCTATGACAGTACATGCAAGAGTATTACTAACCTGCCTTGGATTGCAACCTCTCCAAGCAACATCCATGGGCCTCCTGGTTCACAGCCCACTGACTTGCTGCTGTGAAGGATATAAGAGGAATATTTAGCCATACCTATCCATAATATACATGAGCTGGCAATTATTAAACAGGTAGTGAAGTGATACTTACACACAACTGGGACCTCTCCTGTCCTCCTACCTCCTAGCCTTTTGGATCCACTGATCCAAGAGATCTGCCTTTCGCCGCTTCAAGTCGGCATAGTAATGCCTGACCTGCTCACTAGTTTTGGGTATGCCAGTGACCCTGGTGAGGTCACGGTCAAGACTGTCCCAGGCTTCCGCTTTATACTGGGAACCCTGGTACTAGCCTTGCAGTGGTCTTTGTTCATGGCCTTTGGCAAGGAGTCCTGCCATGACTATTGGCTCCTGGATGCCCCTGTGCTGTGCCTGAAAGTGCACACCCATTCCCTTTCCAGATATAGTGCCTGCAATTGGAAGCTACAACCATTTATGAGATGTATTCCACCTTTTGGGTTTAAATAAAGCCAATTTCCCACACTTTGCCATGACTGGACAGTTTTGAAAAGGCTAAGCTATGGGCAAACCTGCTTACCTAAAGTTGGCATTGTTTAAAGGGGCATACCAATGGGCAAATTGAGATAGCTGGCCTACACATTGCTTACACCTACTAAGCTGGGCTGTGCAATGCTTAGCACTGCTTAATATTTAATTTGGATTATATTTGCTTTTTGGCATTGATTTATTATTCATTACATGTTATATATGTGTCTGCTATTCATGATTCATGTGTACGTACACTGTATGGGGTCCTTGTGCTTATTAGGGGACTTCAGCACTTTATTACAATTACACCTCACATCTGGGCTTATTGCAGTACTCCAGTTCACATATTTATGTTATATAGTAGGTTATACAACATAAGACTGTACATAGATTCCTTTCACATGTTTAGTTTGATTTTCCTATAGTGAGGATGTGTTTGGTGATACCTCAGCTTTATATACTGCTGTGATGCCTTAGTGGTTAATTACTGTGACTGTGGTGTACAGGGTCCTGGGTTCAAATCATGCAAAGGTTGTTTATTTTGTTTCTGGCCAGAACAGCAACTGTTGGACACAGAGTGATTAAGGCACTTTTAAGCACCTGTAAGTGTGTTTGCGCGGGTTTGCCTGAGGGTAAGCTATGCTAACCTTCAGTTAAATATGCTTACAGAGAGTTAACTTCAATATTGCTTAACCTGTGTGCACATTGCTTACTCCCATGCAAATGGGCTTAAACCCACTTACTAGTGCTTAAATATGCTTACTCCTGCTTACTACTGCTTAATAGTGCTTACACTTGCTTACTAGTGCTTCATCCTGCTTACCACTGCACTAATTTAGAAAGTAATGTCTAATGGTTCTTGGGAAGGTGGGGGATTTGGAAGTTGTATGGCGTTATCATTCATTACACATTTTACCTTCCATTTGTATCCCTGATTCCTGTGTACATATAGTGTATGGGGCACATGTGATTATTTGTGGACTTTGCAACATTATGACACTGACACCATGTTATTTAGTAGGTTATGCAACTAAAAATATCAGTCATAAAGTGATTTGACATGGAAAATGGAGTGTGCTGTAGTGGGACTGGAATGACTGCTCATAATGTGAATGCTCTGCCCACTACACTATTGCTGTACTGTTTCTTTTGCTATCTTGCTTTTTATCCTCTTCTGCCATTTAAGCTGCATTAACCGTAGCTAAACGATGGGCAAACTCACGCACCTACGGTTAAATTTAATCTATTTCATAAAAAAATATTTATATTTGTTGTTTTAACTATTCCTCTTGTACACGTGGGGGGATGTTGCTGGGGGTATGTGTACACCTATGAGTGATCTTGCTCATTCTTTTATAACTTGTCTGCTGTTCTTCATTGCAGGGGCATGTATATTCTGAGTACTCTGTTCTCAGACATGTCCCCTGCACTCTTACATGCTCCATGTTAGATTAGGAGCTCAGGCAGCGTGCCTTCATTAATATGCATGGTGTGCTGCCATCCTGCTCCTAAACCCTGCTTCTGTGCAAGACTAAGCTAGTGAATCCGGGGGTGTGTCCACACAGCAGCATCGTGGAAAAGCATTTTATGGGATAGCATAGCAATCAGGTCAGGAACATCTGTTGATCCAAATACAATGGTCAGTAAGCAAGAAAGTTTGATTTTTTTGTATGTAAACTTATGTATGTGTGCTATATCAATATTTATGTTAATAATTTGATAAAGTATATACAGTAATTCATAGTATCGAATAAAAGTTTGTATAGCATTGCAAAATTTCTCACTGAAATCTGATGTATGGCTACCACCAGTTTGCAGATATTTTTACTTCATTAGTAATAGAATATGCATGTATATATAAATGTCTTATTCATATAAATGTCTTAAGCATTTTGGAACAACATTTCACATGCCCATCCTCCATAAAAAGTCACAAATGCCTCCTCTAACAAGTGGAGTACTTAACACCACAGAAAAATGTGAGTTCTTTTGGTGATATATTATTAATATGTGGCATATGTTTATAACTGCATTAGTAACTTCAACCATAAGGTGTTCACATGGTACTCCATGGTATTAAGTGAAAGCATACATAATGAGGGAAACTTTGAACTGATAGTTGGTGTCTAACTAGCACTGCCATGCATATATTTACAGGTATTTGCACATTAAGATATGCAAATATGCATAAAAATTATACTTGTGCAAATATCTCAAAAATGGAGTGACATTTACAAAATTGCTTTACAGCAAATTGAAGATCACAAACCAAATTCATGAACGGCTACACTAAGTGCGACTATTGTTATGTGACACACTACGCAAATGATAGCTTTTAATTTGGTATTCATTAGCCCTAAGTAGCAGAAGTATATGCTAATTAACAAATCCAACATGGCAGAGCTATTCAGAAACCTATAAAGCGATCATGTACACTCAGTGTAGCCATTTTCCCTGAAATATAAAACTCTTTGGATTACAGCCACAATTACACTTACAAAACAAACATGTTAGGGATTGCTGATGCTATCATTAACCTGTAGGTACAACAGGCTATAATTCAGGATGCTGCTGCTGCCAGACCTCAACCAAGAAGAAAGGTGTTTAGATCATGTTTCACTCACCGTGGACTTCATGACACAGAAATTGTAGAGTGATACCAGGTGGACAGTGAAACACTAGAGGAAATATGCAACCTCTGCCTCCCTCATCTGAGGCCAGAAGGAAATATTAGGAGTGTTACAGGCCTCATTTTCCAGAATATTACATCAGTTTCTAAATGCAATACTACAACATGCAATGGATCATATTTGTTTCCCACACACCCCAGAGGAGAGAACAAAAACCGTGCAGGAATTTTATGCAATAGAACACTTCCCTGAAGTTTTGGGAGCCATAAATTGCATATACATACAGATAAAACCCCACTCAATGAACAGGAAAGGAGAAAAATTAACAGGAAAGGATACCACTCTATATACTATTGGGTTGTCTGTGATACCCAAGAGATTATCTGCAATGTCTGTACAAGTAACATAGGCAGTTCTCATGGCTCACACATATGGCACATCTGTGAGCTGTACACAAGATTTGCTAGGGGTGACTTCCCACAGGGACATCTAGTGAGGGATGTAGTTTATGCGCTGAAACCATGGCTCATGACACCCACAAGAAACCCACACAACCCCAAAGAGCAAGGATACAATGATACCCATGCTCAAACTATAAATATCATATAACATGTATCTGGCTTCCTCAAATCAAGGTTCTGCTGCCTAAACTCATCAGGATGTGCCCTGCAGTATGACCCAGCAATGTGTCCTGAAACACTCACAGTCTGCTCCATGTTGCAGAATATCATTCTCAGGAAACAGCTTCAACAAGGGTATATCATGGCAGGACTGCAGTTCCCTGTACCACAGGCATGACCAGCAGCTCCAGCATATACAATTAAGGAGTCTGAGAAAGAAGGACCATCCACAAATGCTGCCGGCATACATAGGTGTGCACAATATGCCATAGGTCTGGCTAAGAAGCAAAAGATAACACACACAGTGACTACCTAAGTGAAAAGCTAAGAGGCTAAACACATAGAAATATTAAAATTGTGAATGCTAGTCTAGTCAGTTCAGTGTTGTGATGTCAGACCATGAAAACTACTTTTACCATGAGTTGCACTGCTAGTTTCATGTCCCTGACTAGAATTTAGGGTGCTAACTGAATGTGAGAGATGTCTGCTGGATGAACTCTTATCACAACTACATCTTGGACAACAACCATGTGGCCTACCACATCTGGGAGTGGATACTGCAATCACACGTGGAGCAGTGGAAGTAGTGCCATTATGGGAGCGGGATTTTTCATGGGTACATCAGCTAACACTGAACAAAGTAGTGGATCTCTGGTCACATGGATGTGACCCTCCCCAGCAGATGTTTCATTACAGAGACTGCCTGATCAAGTGGGTCAATCATCCTTTCCAAAGAGTCACCCACAGGGTTCAGTCAGTCCCACATATCAGAATGCACAATGTTTAATACTTGCAGTATCTCTTCTGAGGCCCTTGTGAAATGTACTTTTGCCTCTGTGATGGCTCTACACATTCATTGTGTGGCACCTACAGACACATCAACATCAGGAGGGTGGACTGCAGGCTCTTTTGAGCAATTCTAACAACCCATCTGTGTGGCACCTCACTGGCTATGCAGAAAATCAACCAGTTCTGCAGCTGGAGTAAACAAATTACCCTGATCCTCTGTGCCACGCTTAACCTGTTCCATAATTGAGGTCTCTGTATCATGGGTATGCATAAGCATATTAACTGTGTCTGAAATAGGGGTAAGAAATGTTGGAGGCACACCCTCAGTGTTAGACTGACCATCTGCAAACCTAGACTGTGCTTCTCCCTTGGCGCAGTCATCAGAGGTTACCAATACTCTCACATCAGGTGATAGGAGTTCCACAGTGCCACAGGCAGGATCACCTCTGATAACAAGTAATCAATACAACAAAGAGAGAAAACAGAATAAACAATAACCAAAACTATGTTATGTGAAATGTATATTAAAAATTAAGAGGTGTTAATGCAATAATAGAAAATACATTCCAGTTACACATATATCTACTTTTTGTACATTAGTAAGAATACAGAAAGTATGCATCATGTGCATGTGGTCATGTTAAAAGAAAACCAGATGTGCCAAGATATAAAAAAGGGAGATGGGACCTGTATGATAAACATCACAAATCAAATAACACCTAAAACAGAAAACAATTCCCTTTACAGCTACAATAAAAGACAAATATCATACAAGACTTTAGTATTCAGTTAACTTCTCCCCCCCTTCCTCCTCTTTCTTCCTTTCCCTCAGTATCTGTTCTATCCCACCATTCTCTCTGGTTATAGCACTATCTATCTATCTATCTATCTATCTATCTATCTATCTATCTATCTATCTATCTATATGTATATGCAATGGCAATTGTTTAATTATATTGCATATTAGGAAGTTCTACAGTAGACACACGAGTTGCCTTTCATGTCAGATCCAACATCAATGATTCTGTATGAATCTTATATGGGCATTCTGGAACTCTTCACAACTGATATAGTACTTCACCATACGGCAGACGAAAGCGCTAAACCTGTGTAAACCGTTTTTATTTTTGTGATTAAAAATATTGTGGTCTGTTCACACGGAATTTTCATTCATTCTGGAACTCTGACAGTGGACAGGAATTTCTTTGTTTCAGTCAGTGGTGGATCAGTAGTAAGACCACCGTCCTGTAGCCATACATTCATAAGCAATTGCAGCTACTCAGTAACTGGCCACTGTGATCATATAAGTGGCCCTGTGTCTTATTTTGGAAAAATCACATCCATGTCCTCAAAGCTCATTAGTATCACTGACCAACTGTTCCCAGATACAGTCATGGGAGAGCATGTCTCCTCTGCCTATCTCTAATTGTAATGAGCAATGATGATATAGTGTCTGAATGATCACCTGATATTCAGCATCACTGTATGGCAATGTACGGGGTGCGGATATCTTGGGTGCCATAGGCCTGTATGAGAGGAAACACAAAAGAAAAAAAATCTACACAAGAAACTCAAATATGATTGTTAACAAAACAAAAATATATATGAAAGTATTCATCAGTCATACACCAAATACATGAAAACATAAGATATCCCAACCAACAAACACCATTTCTATAACTCTGTAGCACATTGCAGCATTAACAAAATTAATGTATATTAAGGAAAATGTATAACAATTTTGTGTGATATCTACTTCAGTAGACAGGAGTCAGGTATACAACACAGACTTAACACAATTTTGTGTGCTAATAATGCAAACAAAACAATTACTTTGCTAATAAATAATACAACAGTCTTCTGCATTATGTGGTCAGATTCCCAGATTAAGCTTTCATTATTTAGAAAAATTTTTAAGTGTCAAGGAATAACTGGTATAAGTGGCTATGCCAACAGCTAGTGAGAAAAATGCAGACAGTAAACCAATAGTTGCATTGTAAAATACAATTCATCTGTAAGGTTAAAAGGCATCACGTAAAAAAGCAACCTACTTTTGCAGCAAGTCAGTTGTTAAATTAGAAATGACAAAAAAGGGTTACAGCCACCTCTACGATGAACGCTCCTTTGCCAACCTCTAATGAAAGAAATAAATGAAGTATACAAACGGCAAGGAGCGACGCAGAAATGAAGCTCCACAAAGGGACAAAGGTAGTAAATGTCCAGCAAACCAGCAAACCACTCGATCAATCAGAAATATAAACGCTGAGGTTGTAGGCAACAAAAGTCTTTATTAGACAAGCGCTTTCGCTAAATATAGCTTCTTCAGTGGGTCACAGAACATCTTTACATTTACATAGAAAAGAATCTCAGACCTATTTTAAATGACAACAAATATGTACTTAGAGACTCTAAACAGTTTCTGCTTGATCTTTATGAATGTGTTGGTAATCACACTGAATTAGATGTATGCATTTTTGTTACCCTTGACATTCAGTCATTGTTCACAGTTATACCGAATGAACTTGGTCTCACCTTTATCTCTGATTATTTGAAAGCACATAGCAACTATAATATTGTGAAAATAGATTTAATATTACATTTCCTGGAATTGGTATTGGATAACAATATTTTCGTTTTTGGTGATCTTACATATAAACAGGTTGATGGTGTTGCAATGGGCACACCATGTGCCAATAGTTATGCAAATATGTTTTTGGCTCAGTGGGAGGAGAGTGTTTTGTTTAGGACAGAAATCTTCATGAAACATGTTTCATTCTTTCGACGTTTTGTGGATGATGTTTTTATTCTATGGAAGGGGACAGTGGAGCAATTAGAGTTGTTTTTAGGAGTTATGAATACCCTAACTAGTTTTCTTAGATTCACTTTGAATTATTCAGTGAATAAGATTGAGTTCTTGGACCTATACATTGAGAGATTACCCAATGGGTTGATCAACACAGGTATATTTAGAAAGACTTGCTATAGCAACTCCCTGTTAATGAGATCAAGTATGCACCCCTCCTTTGTGTTTAAAAACATCATAAGAGGACAGGCAATAAGGGCCTCTAGGCTTAATCCGACAAATGAAGGTTTTGATACTGAACTTAACAACTTGAAGGATAGATTATCAGAGAGAGGTTATGACATACATGAAGTGAATAACAATTTGCAAGATCTATCGAAGTACCACTGCGACACCATATTTTGGACCACATGAGGACATAGATAATCAGGCTAGCAACATTAATACTACATCTGTTGTTAAATTCATTACTTCCTTTACATCTGATTATTACTATGTTAAGGACATCATTAGTAGATTCTGGACTGTATTTCAGATAGACGATGACATTAGAAATATTGTTGGTGACATCCCGAAATTTCAGTATAGGAATAAAAAGAACCTTAAGAGGATCTTATGTTATTCTAATGAGACTAATATAAACACAGATTTAGGTAACACCAAGCCGTGTGGTCAATGTAATTTTTGTTTATATATAGACACTAATACATCCTTTACACATCCTGATACAGGACAGACTTTCAGGACTACCACTACAGCTGATTGTATGACATGTAATGTAGTTTATCTTGCAGTATGCCAAGCATGTACTAGTTTTTATGTGGGCAAAACTAATCGCAAATTCAGAGATCGCATTAGAGAACATATATATAACATCAGGAAAGGGTCTCCTAATAATGCTTTAGCCAAACATGTCACGAATAATGACTCATCACATAACTTTCTCTTTAGAGTACTAGAAGTTATACCTACCAGTATGAGAGGGGGAGATATTAGAAATCACACCGAAAGTAGGGAAAGTGATTGGATTATACGTCTAAGGGCAGACAATGGGTCAGGTTTGAACGAGAGAGCATTTATCAAACCAAGGCTAAGAAAGCGTAGAAAAATCAAGTAAGATACTTAATATACATGGAGATAGATATATATATCTATATATATATTGTATGCCTACTGATACCCATTTTATATAGCTGCATTTCGGATACACATATTTACATATGTTTTTTTATAGGAGATATATATAGATTGTTTATTTATATGTTTATAGACATGGCTTTACAATATGTTTTAGTAAACATATACAACTTTTTTATGTATTTATTATATATTCACAAATATATTCAGTATGAATTTTTATATATATTCATTATATGTATTAAGTATATATAACCTATAAGATGAATTGTTATTTACTATCAATAGATATAGTTGATGAGATTTGTGCAATATGGAATATTGGTTTTTAAACATTTTTTAATACACATTTTTTATTACATATACATAGATGTGCTAGTTTATTAAACACAATATTTTGACTATATTAATATTCACATATATATGTGATGATTTTTTGTAAATCACATATTTGTTTGTGGAATATATTGTTCACAGTTTTTAATCTAGACCAGAATAGCTTCAGCTGGATTTTATGTTTCCCTTTTAAATATGTAATGAGATGCACTTTCAACCAAGTGTCATGCCTATATATATGGCAGTTGTGTTAAATGTATTATTAAATAGACCTGAAGAAGCTATATTTAGCAAAAGCGCTTGTCTAATAAAGACTTTTGTTGCCTACAACCTCAGCGTTTATATTTCTGATTGATCGAGTGGTTTGCTGGTTTGCTGGGCATTTACTACCTTTGTCCCTTTGTGGAGCTTCATTTCTGCGTTGCTCCTTGCCGTTTGTGTTCTTCATTTATTTCTTATATTAGAAATGAGTTTTTAAAGCAAATATCACTATTGAGCTCTATGGACCCAAACTGACTCCGCTACTAAGATACAAGTTCCTTACCTAACCAATTACCTTTATATAGTGCAGATTCAGCACAATCAATGCTGTGATTATGCAAATGATGTTTGAATTCATTAGCATCATTAATTCCATAATTTGCACTAAGTGCAGGGCAGGTAAGCATTGTGTGAGGACCTACAAAATTCTGTGCACATGCCCAAGCAGTGCAAGGTACAAGCATTGAGAAGTAAGCCTTGAGAAGTGTGTACCTGCTAGGGGCTTGCAAGCATGAATGATTAGTCTGACTGCAGGAACAATCAGGGTTTCACAGTCAGTCAGTCCTCTTTGATATTCACTTACTGAGGGTGAGTCAGCGAGAAGAGACTTACAGGAAAGTCTATAAGTAGACTGATTTAGAAGAGCAACATGTCTAAAATTTCTATGACTTGTTTATGATTACACTTTGTGCCTCTAAGTAAGGTGTGTCTGCAATTGTAAGAAAGTACACCACTCAATGAAACATATATCAGCTGCAAGGCAAAGCAGTCTTGTCAGAGAAGTATAGATAAGGGGATGATGGTCACAAGATAAAGAGATGAAAAGAGCTGCAGTGTTGCACATTTTTATTGTATATTGTATGAAGAAAGATTAGCTTAACTGATGCCAATATCAAAGGCATCCACACATCTAATTGCAATTTACACATGAAAGCTTACTTAACTTGGTTGTGTTGTACCTGCAATGTCAGATCCTGAGTATACGTAACCTACTGTTTTCTTCATAATATATGTATGTGTTTGTGGCATATACTGATGATAATCTCAACTGTGTGTTAAAAATGTCCAGGTGTCCTCGGGGTTCAAATCCAAAGAAGGTATGTTTCTGTGAACATAATGATGTTCAAGGAGCATATGTTCATGTTACAAGAACACAACGTTGAGGAAACATCAGAACTGTACATTTTAATTGCTTGTTTTAAAATGTTTCCTCTCTTTAAATATTTCCCTTTTTTTCTGCATTATTTGCTCACTGATTGGCATTGTGCACTCTTAACTGGCAGCAGTCCCTAGCAGTGATCAACAGTTTTCTTCCTAAAGAAAAAAGTAAAAAAAGTAATTTTGGATGCCTTCTGTAGTGCAAATAAGTCTGGCAACAGTGTGTATCTGTCAGCACTCTAGAATGTACTCAGTGAAGAAAATGTACCTGTCAGGTAACTTTCTTTGTGGCACAAGATGTAAATAAAGTGGTTTCAGAGAAATAAGGCAGGTAATGCCATGTTCAAATCGAGTTAACTGATAATTTTACAAGGGGGTATGAATACGTCTTGACAGACATACACCCCCGGATTCACTAATCCTCCATGTAAGACTTAATAAGTCTTACTCGGAGGCTGCAGTTGAATGGTTTGACATCAGCATGCCATGAATATGCATGAGGGCATGCTGACTCAACCGTAAGTCTTGCACGGACCATGTAAGAAAGCAGGGGGCGTGTCCGACTGCCGAGCAGTCTAAATGTCCACGCCCCTGCAAGTGTTTTAAAACTAAACAAAGCACATACACAAGAGCGAGTCCGCTCAAATGTCCCTGCACCCAACACCACACTCCCTGATATTGTAAACCCCTATCACAGTTCTAAAACGCAAAACATTAAATATATTTTTTTAAATCCCCAAAATAGCTGCCCGTATTTACCTGTGTGTGCGTGGGTCTGCCCATTATTTAGCTAGAGTTACCAATTCTGACATGGAAGAGCATAAGAAAGAATGTTAATACAAATCACACCAAATAGCAATCGCGTAATGGTAGAGTGTTCACACAAAGAAGAGGCATTCATGGTTCGAGTCCCACCACTCCCCTTCGTATTTATTTTTTAAATCATTATATGAAATAATACCTGACAAATATGTTTAAACATTACTAAAAAGCAGTGAAATGGCCAATGTATCAGTGAACAAAATAAATATTTTAAAGGATCCTGATATAAAATTGCCTGCAGTTAAGCAGCGCTTCACCCAGGCAATAGAGTTGCCCGTAGTTTAATAGCGCTTTACCTAGCACAGTAGAGGTGCCCACAGTTTAATAGCACTTTACCTAGCACAATAGAGTTGCCCATTGTTTCACAGCATTTTACCCAGTGCAACAGAGTTGCCCATAGTTCAATGGCACTTTACCAAGCGCAATGTGTTTGCGCCGACGTGCGTGCCGCGCCAACCAGGGCAACGTAGGGCACCAAGGAGCAACGTAGAGCAAAGTTGCTTAAATACAGCCACACCCCCTAGCCTGTCTGGATAGTATGAAAATAAAGTGAATGACAGGATTCAAACCCAGGACTCTGTGCATCAGAAGCAAAGTACAGAACCACTAAGCCATGACAACATAGAGGAAACAGCCACCATTAACATTCATATACTTACGAATGGTAGTTTAACCATTACTAAGCAGGTCTGCAATCAGCCGAGAATTTTACAAAATGGCCAATCCCAAAAAAGTGCGGGAAATGCAGCATATTTAAGCCCCGCAGGCGGGAATACATGCCATAACTGATTGTAGCTCACATCTGCAGTTAGAATGTCTGGTGTCAGAGAGGGAACATGCTTTCGAGCGCAACGTTGGGGCATCGAGGAGTCCAAATACATGGTTTGGCTCCTTGTCCACCGTCACAAGTCAAGACTCCTTCAGGGCCAGTTTAAAGGGATGGAATACAAGGCAGAGGCTTGGAACTGGTTAGCTCGTGACCTCACCAGTGCCACAGGCATTCTTCGGACTGGTGGGCAAGTCCGTCAGCACCATGCAGACCTGAAGAGACGAAAGCAGGACCGCCTGAACCAATGGATACAGGAGGCCCTTGGGATGCGGGATGCCCCACAACTGAGTATGTAGCCATGGAATGCAGTATGTAAGAATTGATAATGGAGTATGTATAATGGATAGGTATGTCTCAATATCCCTTCGTTTACTTTACAGCTGCAGGTGACCGTGCTATGAATCAGCAAGCCTATGCTGATAGGCTGCTAAGGCTGCGCCACCAGGCAGGTTAGTAATTATTCTACATGTATTGTTATATAAAATATGGGAGAGAGCATGAAAGAAACTGTTGTAGTCTAATAATACAGCCATAAAATTGCGTGAATAAGTCATCTGCATGTACTGTCAGATAAAAACATCAGAGAGGCAGAAAAAGAGTGTATAAACCCATTAAGAAAGGTAACATATGTCTGGAATAATATCTCTGCAGGCACTGTCATATAAAATAAGTGAGTGAGCCTGAAAAAAGATTGTTCTAACCTATTAATAAAGGTATAATATGTCTTGAACATGTCTGCCATATACACCATTAAAACAAATAAAGGAGTGAGCCTGTGGAAAAGTGTGTAATGTCATTAATAAAGGTCTAAAACCCAGAGTGTGTCTGTGTCACAGAGTCTGAAATGTTGTTGTACCCTTGCAGTATACAAACAGTACTGTTTGAAAAGGTGCTGGCAACCCAGAGTTGTGCAGTCCCATATAAAGTGGGTGATGGAAGTACTAGTAGCTGTGAAACATATATACAGTCCCCAACAGGCAGTTACTGGCTGGCATGAATAAGTAAACCTGGCACATGTGTAGCATGTTATTTTTCCCCAGAAATGTGAGTGTGCATCAAGAAATGCAGGGTTCTGTACAAATCAAAGTGGAAATGTCATGTGAAAACATCCCAGATATGTAGATAAAGAAATATAAATGCAATCAAGAAATATGTAACAGTAACATCTGTATCCTGGACAGTTAGTATGTCAGATATAGGTCAGGCATATATTGAACTAGCCAAACCCAGTACACAACCTAATGTATGGTGGCAAGTGTAATAATACAGGTAGGGGATACACACTTGCAGTCACTAGCAATGTAGTGTAGACTAAAAGGTCATTATAAGATGTTAACCGAGGTTTTTTATACACCCTACTGTATGTGCATAGACCATGCAATTCCACACCTCAATGGGTATGTGTAATCTTAAATATTTGTTGGAACATATGTCATATGTCATATTGTTCTATAAATATTTGCATTCACGTTGATGCATGTGCCCTGTTTAAACACCACAATCATGGTGGCCTGTTGCTACCGAACACCCAAGCATGCTGTTGGAATAACCACTGTAGTTCAATATATGCATGTGTTATGCTTGCTGTTCAACTGTTGTACCCTTGGTGTGTTGGGTTAATGGGAGTATTATTGCATGCTGTTACAACTAATCTGGAATGCTGTTTTGCTTATGTTGTAATTAAACACACCTAATCACAGAACGTATGGGAAGGCTGGTCCCAGAAGACCCACCTGTCCCTCCTCAGCCGGCGAGTGCACCTGGCACCAGCAGGTCCGGTGCCCAGCCCGGGCTCCCCTCCTCCATTGGTCCTGTGCCACCTTCGGGTGGAAACGCTGCAGGGGATGGGGCTTGTCCCCTCCGTGCAAGCATGGGCGGAGTAGGGCCACCTGTCACCCTTCAAAGGGTCTGGGCTGCGGTGAGTAGGGAGATCCAGCGTTCAGTCATTCATCCCCTATGCCAGCTTGAGGCGAGAGTGGCATGTCCCATGGGTGAGCCTGCCCATCCTACACCACCCCCAGCACAGCCACCCTCGGGGCTGTGAAGGATCAGTGGTGACTGCCCATGGGTGAGGATCTCAGTTCCACTGTTACCATCTGTGGGCTCATGGGCTTGCAATTTCCAAACATCCGACCCCGTCAATTGTGTCACCCACCCCATGTGTCAAACACCACCCATGTATTCATCTTGTCTTGTTTGTCTGTTTACCCTCCCAACCTACCTCCCCGGACATACCTACTTCCTTTACCTCCCTTCCCACTCTCATCTGAAAAAAAAAAAGGGGCAATCTGTACCCACAAAAAAATTACGCCCCATACATAGCTGCCCATTTTGCACACATGTCCATTGGACAAACATGTAAGCTGATAATTAGAATTGGCAGTACAACATACTTTGTTGTCCTCACCCCTCTCCCAGGGGTGGAAGGTTTCAAATTTCACTCCAAATTCATTGCAAATGCACAGCTGTTGCTGTTAAAGAAATGGGCAGCTATGGACCTTCCCTACACCCGTCCTGCACATCCCGAGCTTGTCTACCTACTGTGCGTCCCCTTTGTGCCCCCTTTTTCACCACTTTCCTATCGCCCCATTTTCTTTTCTTTAAAAGAAATTAGCACGGGGGTTAGCGGGAGTAAGCACTTTTAAGCAGTAGTTAGCAGGTTTGCACTAGTGTTCGCATGTGTGCGCTTAGCTAAGCATCGCTAAGTGTCACGCAAACCCGCTTACAACTGCTTAAAAGTGCCTTAGTCACTCTATGGCAGGGCCCTTGTACTGCTCAGCAGCAAAATAAAATACCCCTGCCAGTCTCGAACCCCAGCCCTTGGACTCACAAGACTGCATGAAGTACCACTAAGCCACAGCAGATATACACTAATGTGGTGCTGAAAGAAATATATCATGCATTACAATGAGTGAATGTAAAGGGTGAATAGGAATGGCATAACACAAATCTTGTTCTGTGGCCCTAAACCAGCAAGTGTTGTGGAATTGCATGACATGACTGTGAAAAGAGAACCAGCCATGCTAGTAGGGAATAATGTTACAGTAGCACCTTACAAACCCCACAAAGTATCAGAGCAGGATAAACACTGGCATATTTGAATAGGTCAGAGGCCAGACCTCTCAACTGTGACTGATTTACAGGGATGTCCCTGATTTGCAAACAAACGTTAGTTGTGCCCCTCTGACTCCCTCTGAAATGTACTAACAGTAGGCAGAAAGGTGGGGAATCTCACTTAATGAAAATTGTCAATAAGTGAGAGTAGACACTGCTTGCACGTCAGAAAAGGTGTACTAATACATATGCTCCGAATTCCCCCAAAGTCTCAACAGCAAAATATCTGAAATATATCACAGGTGTATCCCACTTATATGTACCTTTCCCTGAGGCTGTTCAAATATTTACCTGAGAGTATCTGAGTCCTGGAAGTGTCAGAAACACACAGGTGTATCAGCTTGTCTGCTGTTACACACTCAGCAAATAGCTGTAGAATGAATTCCACAAGTATGCCCGTATGTAGGAGTACACCACAGAAATATCAAAGGATGTAGCCACGTACTGTTAGCAACCACCTGTGACAATGCCATTGTTCAGGTGCTGAAAAGACTGGTGTGGTAAACAGTCAAAGGATACTAGGCTAACCTCTGTCTACCATCTGGATATGTCCACAGGTGGGAGCTACTGAGACAGACTACTAGCCTTTATAGACTAACAGGTACACAGCAACTCTGCATGTTCTGCACCCCTACGCAAAAGTACCATATACCTGTGTAGTCAGGCACACCCACGGGTGTAGGTAGGCATACACAGTACTGAAAAATGTCCAGTTGTCCTGAGCAGACTGTGCTAATGTCAACACAAACAAACCACAAACTGATCAGAAGTGAGTAACATACTAATGACAGTATAGCAGTTCACAAACAGTGCATGTGCCTGATATTCATAACTGGTAGTACATCATACTTAGTTGTCCTCACCCCTCTATCAGGGGTGGAAGGTTTCAAATTTCACTCCTAATATATTGCATATGCACAGCTGTTACTGGTAAAGAAACGGGCAGCTATGGACCTTCCCCACACCCATCCTGTACATCCCGAGCTGGTTTCCCTACTGTCTTCCCCTCTTTGTGCACCCTTTATCACCACATTCCTATCTCCCCATTTACTTTTCTGTCAAAGAAATGAGTGCAGGGGTTAGCGAGAGTAAGCACTTGTAAACAGTAGTAGTAGTAGTTTGCACCAGTGTGCGCATGTTTGCGCTTAGCTAAGCTTCACGCAAACCCACACAAACCTGCTTACAACTGCTTAAAAGTGCCTTAGTCACCATGTATGACAGGGC